>NW_027636814.1:0-82429 GCF_936440315.1 Barbus barbus | reverse complement strand
ACAGATGCTGAAAAGCTTCTTTCTCAGTGAGAGAAAGTTGTTTTATGCAATAATAAGATTAAAGTTTAAGTATATAAAAGATGTTTCTTTCTTATGAAATGTAATGTTATTTGCAATGCAGAAGACAGATTTTCATATTTTGGAGATTGTTTGCAGAGCAAGTCATGTTAGAGCTTCAATGCACAAAATCACTAGTTTAGTGCGTTATAAGAACTCTAATGCTGTTTTAGTGCAAATAATCAAATGATGAGAATGGAAGGCCACAGATGCTGAAATGCTTCTTTCTCAGTGAGAGAAAGTTGTTTTATGCAATAATAAGACTAAAGTTTAAGTATATAAAAGATGTTTCTTTCTTATGAAATGTAATGTTATTTGCAATGCAGAAGACAGATTTTCATATTTTGGAGATTTTTTGCAGAGCAAGTCATGTTAGAGCTTCAATGCACAAAATCACTAGTTTAGAGCGTTATAAGAACTCTAATGCTGTTTTAGATCAAATAAGCAAATGATGAGAAAGCAATACCACAGCTTCATTCTCAGTGAGAGAAAGTTGTTTTATGCACTTTTCAGAGTACAGCTTAAGTACATGAAAGATGTTTATTTCCCATGAAATGCAACATTAGCTGCAATGCAGAAGACAGATTTTCATGTTTTGGAACTTTTTTGCAGAGCAAGTCATGTTAGAGCTTCAATGCACAAAATCACTAGTTTAGAGCGTTATAAGAACTGTAATGCTGTTTTAGTGCAAATGATGAGAATGCAAAGCCACAGATGCTGAAAAGCTTCTTTCTCAGTGAGAGAAAGTTGTTTTATGCAATAATAAGACTAAAGTTTAAGTATATAAAAGATGTTTCTTTCTTATGAAATGTAATGTTATTTGCAATGCAGAAGACAGATTTTCATATTTTGGAGATTGTTTGCAGAGCAAGTCATGTTAGAGCTTCAATGCACAAAATCACTAGTTTAGAGCGTTATAAGAACTCTAATGCTGTTTTAGTGCAAATAAGCAAATGATGAGAATGGAAGGCCACAGATGCTGAAATGCTTCTTTCTCAGTGAGAGAAATTTGTTTTATGCAATAATAAGACTAAAGTTTAAGTATATAAAAGATGTTTCTTTCTTATGAAATGTAATGTTATTTGCAATGCAGAAGACAGATTTTCATATTTTGGAGATTTTTTGCAGAGCAAGTCATGTTAGAGCTTCAATGCACAAAATCACTAGTTTAGAGCGTTATAAGAACTGTAATGCTGTTTTAGTGCAAATGATGAGAATGCAAAAACACAGATGCTGAAAAGCTTCTTTCTCAGTGAGAGAAAGTTGTTTTATGCAATAATAAGACTAAAGTTTAAGTATATAAAAGATGTTTCTTTCTTATGAAATGTAATGTTATTTGCAATGCAGAAGACAGATTTTCATATTTTGGAGATTTTTTGCAGAGCAAGTCTTGTTAGAGCTTCAATGCACAAAATCACTAGTTTAGAGCGTTATAAGAACTCTAATGCTGTTTTAGTGCAAATAAGCAAATGATGAGAACGCAATACCACAGCTGCTGAAAAGCTTCATTCTCAGTGAGAGATAGTTGTTTTATGCACTTTTCAGAGTACAGCTTAAGTACATGAAAGATGTTTATTTCCCATGAAATGCAACGTTAGCTGCAATGCAGAAGACAGATTTTCATGTTTTGGAACTTTTTTGCAGAGCAAGTCATGTTAGAGCTTCAATGCACAAAATCACTAGTTTAGAGCGTTATAAGAACTGTAATGCTGTTTTAGTGCAAATGATGAGAATGCAAAGCCACAGATGCTGAAAAGCTTCTTTCTCAGTGAGAGAAAGTTGTTTTATGCAATAATAAGACTAAAGTTTAAGTATATAAAAGATGTTTCTTTCTTATGAAATGTAATGTTATTTGCAATGCAGAAGACAGATTTTCATATTTTGGAGATTTTTTGCAGAGCAAGTCATGTTAGAGCTTCAATGCACAAAATCACTAGATTAGAGCGTTATAAGAACTCTAATGAAGTTTTAGTGCAAATAAGCAAATGATGAGAATGGAAGGCCACAGATGCTGAAATGCTTCTTTCTCAGTGAGAGAAAGTTGTTTTATGCAATAATAAGACTAAAGTTTAAGTATATAAAAGATGTTTCTTTCTTATGAAATGTAATGTTATTTGCAATGCAGAAGACAGATTTTCATATTTTGGAGATTTTTTGCAGAGCAAGTCATGTTAAGAGCTTCAATGCACAAAATCACTAGTTTAGAGCGTTATAAGAACTCTAATGCTGTTTTAGTGCAAATAAGCAAATGATGAGAATGGAAGGCCACAGATGCTGAAATGCTTCTTTCTCAGTGAGAGAAAGTTGTTTTATGCAATAATAAGACTAAAGTTTAAGTATATAAAAGATGTTTCTTTCTTATGAAATGTAATGTTATTTGCAATGCAGAAGACAGATTTTCATATTTTGGAGATTTTTTGCAGAGCAAGTCATGTTAGAGCTTCAATGCACAAAATCACTAGTTTAGAGCGTTATAAGAACTCTAATGCTGTTTTAGTGCAAATGATGAGAATGCAAAGCCACAGATGCTGAAAAGCTTCATTCTCAGTGAGAGAAAGTTGTTTTATGCACTTTTCAGAGTACAGCATAAGTACATGAAAGATGTTTATTTCCCATGAAATGCAACGTTAGCTGCAATGCAGAAGACAGATTTTCATGTTTTGGAACTTTTTTGCAGAGCAAGTCATGTTAGAGCTTCAATGCACAAAATCACTAGTTTAGAGCGTTATAAGAACTGTAATGCTGTTTTAGTGCAAATGATGAGAATGCAAAAACACAGATGCTGAAAAGCTTCTTTCTCAGTGAGAGAAAGTTGTTTTATGCAATAATAAGACTAAAGTTTAAGTATATAAAAGATGTTTCTTTCTATGAAATGTAATGTTATATGCAATGCAGAAGACAGATTTTCATATTTTGGAGATTTTTTGCAGAGCAAGTCATGTTAGAGCTTCAATGCACAAAATCACTAGTTTAGAGCGTTATAAGAACTCTAATGCTGTTTTAGATCAAATAAGCAAATGATGAGAAAGCAATACCACAGCTTCATTCTCAGTGAGAGAAAGTTGTTTTATGCACTTTTCAGAGTACAGCTTAAGTACATGAAAGATGTTTATTTCCCATGAAATGCAACATTAGCTGCAATGCAGAAGACAGATTTTCATGTTTTGGAACTTTTTTGCAGAGCAAGTCATGTTAGAGCTTCAATGCACAAAATCACTAGTTTAGAGCGTTATAAGAACTCTAATGCTGTTTTAGTGCAAATGATGAGAATGCAAAGCCACAGATGCTGAAAAGCTTCTTTCTCAGTGAGAGAAAGTTGTTTTATGCAATAATAAGACTAAAGTTTAAGTATATAAAAGATGTTTCTTTCTTATGAAATGTAATGTTATTTGCAATGCAGAAGACAGATTTTCATATTTTGGAGATTGTTTGCAGAGCAAGTCATGTTAGAGCTTCAATGCACAAAATCACTAGTTTAGAGCGTTATAAGAACTCTAATGCTGTTTTAGTGCAAATAAGCAAATGATGAGAATGGAAGGCCACAGATGCTGAAATGCTTCTTTCTCAGTGAGAGAAATTTGTTTTATGCAATAAGACTAAAGTTTAAGTATATAAAAGATGTTTCTTTCTTATGAAATGTAATGTTATTTGCAATGCAGAAGACAGATTTTCATATTTTGGAGATTTTTTGCAGAGCAAGTCATGTTAGAGCTTCAATGCACAAAATCACTAGTTTAGAGCGTTATAAGAACTCTAATGCTGTTTTAGTGCAAATAAGCAAATGATGAGAATGGAAGGCCACAGATGCTGAAATGCTTCTTTCTCAGTGAGAGAAAGTTGTTTTATGCAATAATAAGACTAAAGTTTAAGTATATAAAAGATGTTTCTTTCTTATGAAATGTAATGTTATTTGCAATGCAGAAGACAGATTTTCATATTTTGGAGATTTTTTGCAGAGCAAGTCATGTTAGAGCTTCAATGCACAAAATCACTAGTTTAGAGCGTTATAAGAACTCTAATGCTGTTTTAGTGCAAATGATGAGAATGCAAAGCCACAGATGCTGAAAAGCTTCATTCTCAGTGAGAGAAAGTTGTTTTATGCACTTTTCAGAGTACAGCATAAGTACATGAAAGATGTTTATTTCCCATGAAATGCAACGTTAGCTGCAATGCAGAAGACAGATTTTCATGTTTTGGAACTTTTTTGCAGAGCAAGTCATGTTAGAGCTTCAATGCACAAAATCACTAGTTTAGAGCGTTATAAGAACTGTAATGCTGTTTTAGTGCAAATGATGAGAATGCAAAAACACAGATGCTGAAAAGCTTCTTTCTCAGTGAGAGAAAGTTGTTTTATGCAATAATAAGACTAAAGTTTAAGTATATAAAAGATGTTTCTTTCTTATGAAATGTAATGTTATATGCAATGCAGAAGACAGATTTTCATATTTTGGAGATTTTTTGCAGAGCAAGTCATGTTAGAGCTTCAATGCACAAAATCACTAGTTTAGAGCGTTATAAGAACTCTAATGCTGTTTTAGATCAAATAAGCAAATGATGAGAAAGCAATACCACAGCTTCATTCTCAGTGAGAGAAAGTTGTTTTATGCACTTTTCAGAGTACAGCTTAAGTACATGAAAGATGTTTATTTCCCATGAAATGCAACATTAGCTGCAATGCAGAAGACAGATTTTCATGTTTTGGAACTTTTTTGCAGAGCAAGTCATGTTAGAGCTTCAATGCACAAAATCACTAGTTTAGAGCGTTATAAGAACTGTAATGCTGTTTTAGTGCAAATGATGAGAATGCAAAGCCACAGATGCTGAAAAGCTTCTTTCTCAGTGAGAGAAAGTTGTTTTATGCAATAATAAGACTAAAGTTTAAGTATATAAAAGATGTTTCTTTCTTATGAAATGTAATGTTATTTGCAATGCAGAAGACAGATTTTCATATTTTGGAGATTGTTTGCAGAGCAAGTCATGTTAGAGCTTCAATGCACAAAATCACTAGTTTAGAGCGTTATAAGAACTCTAATGCTGTTTTAGTGCAAATAAGCAAATGATGAGAATGGAAGGCCACAGATGCTGAAATGCTTCTTTCTCAGTGAGAGAAATTTGTTTTATGCAATAATAAGACTAAAGTTTAAGTATATAAAAGATGTTTCTTTCTTATGAAATGTAATGTTATTTGCAATGCAGAAGACAGATTTTCATATTTTGGAGATTTTTTGCAGAGCAAGTCATGTTAGAGCTTCAATGCACAAAATCACTAGTTTAGAGCGTTATAAGAACTGTAATGCTGTTTTAGTGCAAATGATGAGAATGCAAAAACACAGATGCTGAAAAGCTTCTTTCTCAGTGAGAGAAAGTTGTTTTATGCAATAATAAGACTAAAGTTTAAGTATATAAAAGATGTTTCTTTCTTATGAAATGTAATGTTATTTGCAATGCAGAAGACAGATTTTCATATTTTGGAGATTTTTTGCAGAGCAAGTCTTGTTAGAGCTTCAATGCACAAAATCACTAGTTTAGAGCGTTATAAGAACTCTAATGCTGTTTTAGTGCAAATAAGCAAATGATGAGAACGCAATACCACAGCTGCTGAAAAGCTTCATTCTCAGTGAGAGATAGTTGTTTTATGCACTTTTCAGAGTACAGCTTAAGTACATGAAAGATGTTTATTTCCCATGAAATGCAACGTTAGCTGCAATGCAGAAGACAGATTTTCATGTTTTGGAACTTTTTTGCAGAGCAAGTCATGTTAGAGCTTCAATGCACAAAATCACTAGTTTAGAGCGTTATAAGAACTGTAATGCTGTTTTAGTGCAAATGATGAGAATGCAAAGCCACAGATGCTGAAAAGCTTCTTTCTCAGTGAGAGAAAGTTGTTTTATGCAATAATAAGACTAAAGTTTAAGTATATAAAAGATGTTTCTTTCTTATGAAATGTAATGTTATTTGCAATGCAGAAGACAGATTTTCATATTTTGGAGATTTTTTGCAGAGCAAGTCATGTTAGAGCTTCAATGCACAAAATCACTAGATTAGAGCGTTATAAGAACTCTAATGAAGTTTTAGTGCAAATAAGCAAATGATGAGAATGGAAGGCCACAGATGCTGAAATGCTTCTTTCTCAGTGAGAGAAAGTTGTTTTATGCAATAATAAGACTAAAGTTTAAGTATATAAAAGATGTTTCTTTCTTATGAAATGTAATGTTATTTGCAATGCAGAAGACAGATTTTCATATTTTGGAGATTTTTTGCAGAGCAAGTCATGTTAGAGCTTCAATGCACAAAATCACTAGTTTAGAGCGTTATAAGAACTCTAATGCTGTTTTAGTGCAAATAAGCAAATGATGAGAATGGAAGGCCACAGATGCTGAAATGCTTCTTTCTCAGTGAGAGAAAGTTGTTTTATGCAATAATAAGACTAAAGTTTAAGTATATAAAAGATGTTTCTTTCTTATGAAATGTAATGTTATTTGCAATGCAGAAGACAGATTTTCATATTTTGGAGATTTTTTGCAGAGCAAGTCATGTTAGAGCTTCAATGCACAAAATCACTAGTTTAGAGCGTTATAAGAACTCTAATGCTGTTTTAGTGCAAATGATGAGAATGCAAAGCCACAGATGCTGAAAAGCTTCATTCTCAGTGAGAGAAAGTTGTTTTATGCACTTTTCAGAGTACAGCATAAGTACATGAAAGATGTTTATTTCCCATGAAATGCAACGTTAGCTGCAATGCAGAAGACAGATTTTCATGTTTTGGAACTTTTTTGCAGAGCAAGTCATGTTAGAGCTTCAATGCACAAAATCACTAGTTTAGAGCGTTATAAGAACTGTAATGCTGTTTTAGTGCAAATGATGAGAATGCAAAAACACAGATGCTGAAAAGCTTCTTTCTCAGTGAGAGAAAGTTGTTTTATGCAATAATAAGACTAAAGTTTAAGTATATAAAAGATGTTTCTTTCTATGAAATGTAATGTTATATGCAATGCAGAAGACAGATTTTCATATTTTGGAGATTTTTTGCAGAGCAAGTCATGTTAGAGCTTCAATGCACAAAATCACTAGTTTAGAGCGTTATAAGAACTCTAATGCTGTTTTAGATCAAATAAGCAAATGATGAGAAAGCAATACCACAGCTTCATTCTCAGTGAGAGAAAGTTGTTTTATGTACTTTTCAGAGTACAGCTTAAGTACATGAAAGATGTTTATTTCCCATGAAATGCAACATTAGCTGCAATGCAGAAGACAGATTTTCATGTTTTGGAACTTTTTTGCAGAGCAAGTCATGTTAGAGCTTCAATGCACAAAATCACTAGTTTAGAGCGTTATAAGAACTCTAATGCTGTGTTAGTGCAAATAAGCAAACGAAGTGAAAGCAAAACCAGAGATGCTGAAAAGCTTCTTTCTCAGTGAGAGAAAGTTGTTTTATGCACTTTTCAGAGTACAGCTTAAGTACATGAAAGATGTTTATTTCCCATGAAATGCAACGTTAGCTGCAATGCAGAAGACAGCTGTATCTAGTGCAACTAAGCAAATGAAGTGAAAACAAAACCAGAGATGCTGAAAAGCTTCTTTCTCGGTGAGAGAAAGTTGTTTCATGCAATATTAAGAGTAAATCTTAAATACATGAAAGATGTTTATTTCTCATGAAATGCACCGTTAGCTGCAATGCAGAAGGCAGATTTTCATGTTTTGGAACTTTTTTTCAGAGCAAGTCATGTTAGAGCTTCAATGCACAAAATCACTAGTTTAGAGCGTTATAAGAACTCTAATGCTGTTTTAGTGCAAATGATGAGAGTGCAAAGCCACAGATGCTGAAAAGCTTCATTCTCAGTGAGAGAAAGTTGTTTTATGCACTTTTCAGAGTACAGCTTAAGTACATGAAAGATGTTTATTTCCCATGAAATGCAACATTAGCTGCAATGCAGAAGACAGATTTTCATGTTTTGGAACTTTTTTGCAGAGCAAGTCATGTTAGAGCTTCAATGCACAAAATCACTAGTTTAGAGCGTTATAAGAACTGTAATGCTGTTTTAGTGCAAATGATGAGAATGCAAAGCCACAGATGCTGAAAAGCTTCTTTCTCAGTGAGAGAAAGTTGTTTTATGCAATAATAAGACTAAAGTTTAAGTATATAAAAGATGTTTCTTTCTTATGAAATGTAATGTTATTTGCAATGCAGAAGACAGATTTTCATATTTTGGAGATTGTTTGCAGAGCAAGTCATGTTAGAGCTTCAATGCACAAAATCACTAGTTTAGAGCGTTATAAGAACTCTAATGCTGTTTTAGTGCAAATAAGCAAATGATGAGAATGGAAGGCCACAGATGCTGAAATGCTTCTTTCTCAGTGAGAGAAAGTTGTTTTATGCAATAATAAGACTAAAGTTTAAGTATATAAAAGATGTTTCTTTCTTATGAAATGTAATGTTATTTGCAATGCAGAAGACAGATTTTCATATTTTGGAGATTTTTTGCAGAGCAAGTCATGTTAGAGGTTCAATGCACAAAATCACTAGTTTAGAGCGTTATAAGAACTGTAATGCTGTTTTAGTGCAAATGATGAGAATGCAAAGCCACAGATGCTGAAAAGCTTCATTCTCAGTGAGAGAAAGTTGTTTTATGCACTTTTCAGAGTACAGCTTAAGTACATGAAAGATGTTTATTTCCCATGAAATGCAACGTTAGCTGCAATGCAGAAGACAGATTTTCATGTTTTGGAACTTTTTTGCAGAGCAAGTCATGTTAGAGCTTCAATGCACAAAATCACTAGTTTAGAGCGTTATAAGAACTCTAATGCTGTTTTAGTGCAAATGATGAGAATGCAAAGCCACAGATGCTGAAAAGCTTCATTCTCAGTGAGAGAAAGTTGTTTTATGCAATAATAAGACTAAAGTTTAAGTATATAAAAGATGTTTCTTTCTTATGAAATGTAATGTTCTTTGCAATGCAGAAGACAGATTTTCATGTTTTGGAACTTTTTTGCAGAGCAAGTCATGTTAGAGCTTCAATGCACAAAATCACTAGTTTAGAGCGTTATAAGAACCCTAATGCTGTTTTAGATCAAATAAGCAAATGATGAGAAAGCAATACCACAGCTTCATTCTCAGTGAGAGAAAGTTGTTTTATGCACTTTTCAGAGTACAGCTTAAGTACATGAAAGATGTTTATTTCCCATGAAATGCAACATTAGCTGCAATGCAGAAGACAGATTTTCATGTTTTGGAACTTTTTTGCAGAGCAAGTCATGTTAGAGCTTCAATGCACAAAATCACTAGTTTAGAGCGTTATAAGAACTGTAATGCTGTTTTAGTGCAAATGATGAGAATGCAAAGCCACAGATGCTGAAAAGCTTCTTTCTCAGTGAGAGAAAGTTGTTTTATGCAATAATAAGACTAAAGTTTAAGTATATAAAAGATGTTTCTTTCTTATGAAATGTAATGTTATTTGCAATGCAGAAGACAGATTTTCATATTTTGGAGATTGTTTGCAGAGCAAGTCATGTTAGAGCTTCAATGCACAAAATCACTAGTTTAGAGCGTTATAAGAACTCTAATGCTGTTTTAGTGCAAATAAGCAAATGATGAGAATGGAAGGCCACAGATGCTGAAATGCTTCTTTCTCAGTGAGAGAAATTTGTTTTATGCAATAAGACTAAAGTTTAAGTATATAAAAGATGTTTCTTTCTTATGAAATGTAATGTTATTTGCAATGCAGAAGACAGATTTTCATATTTTGGAGATTTTTTGCAGAGCAAGTCATGTTAGAGCTTCAATGCACAAAATCACTAGTTTAGAGCGTTATAAGAACTCTAATGCTGTTTTAGTGCAAATAAGCAAATGATGAGAATGGAAGGCCACAGATGCTGAAATGCTTCTTTCTCAGTGAGAGAAAGTTGTTTTATGCAATAATAAGACTAAAGTTTAAGTATATAAAAGATGTTTCTTTCTTATGAAATGTAATGTTATTTGCAATGCAGAAGACAGATTTTCATATTTTGGAGATTTTTTGCAGAGCAAGTCATGTTAGAGCTTCAATGCACAAAATCACTAGTTTAGAGCGTTATAAGAACTCTAATGCTGTTTTAGTGCAAATGATGAGAATGCAAAGCCACAGATGCTGAAAAGCTTCATTCTCAGTGAGAGAAAGTTGTTTTATGCACTTTTCAGAGTACAGCATAAGTACATGAAAGATGTTTATTTCCCATGAAATGCAACGTTAGCTGCAATGCAGAAGACAGATTTTCATGTTTTGGAACTTTTTTGCAGAGCAAGTCATGTTAGAGCTTCAATGCACAAAATCACTAGTTTAGAGCGTTATAAGAACTGTAATGCTGTTTTAGTGCAAATGATGAGAATGCAAAAACACAGATGCTGAAAAGCTTCTTTCTCAGTGAGAGAAAGTTGTTTTATGCAATAATAAGACTAAAGTTTAAGTATATAAAAGATGTTTCTTTCTATGAAATGTAATGTTATATGCAATGCAGAAGACAGATTTTCATATTTTGGAGATTTTTTGCAGAGCAAGTCATGTTAGAGCTTCAATGCACAAAATCACTAGTTTAGAGCGTTATAAGAACTCTAATGCTGTTTTAGATCAAATAAGCAAATGATGAGAAAGCAATACCACAGCTTCATTCTCAGTGAGAGAAAGTTGTTTTATGCACTTTTCAGAGTACAGCTTAAGTACATGAAAGATGTTTATTTCCCATGAAATGCAACATTAGCTGCAATGCAGAAGACAGATTTTCATGTTTTGGAACTTTTTTGCAGAGCAAGTCATGTTAGAGCTTCAATGCACAAAATCACTAGTTTAGAGCGTTATAAGAACTCTAATGCTGTGTTAGTGCAAATAAGCAAACGAAGTGAAAGCAAAACCAGAGATGCTGAAAAGCTTCTTTCTCAGTGAGAGAAAGTTGTTTTATGCACTTTTCAGAGTACAGCTTAAGTACATGAAAGATGTTTATTTCCCATGAAATGCAACGTTAGCTGCAATGCAGAAGACAGCTGTATCTAGTGCAACTAAGCAAATGAAGTGAAAACAAAACCAGAGATGCTGAAAAGCTTCTTTCTCAGTGAGAGAAAGTTGTTTCATGCAATATTAAGAGTAAATCTTAAATACATGAAAGATGTTTATTTCTCATGAAATGCACCGTTAGCTGCAATGCAGAAGGCAGATTTTCATGTTTTGGAACTTTTTTTCAGAGCAAGTCATGTTAGAGCTTCAATGCACAAAATCACTAGTTTAGAGCGTTATAAGAACTCTAATGCTGTTTTAGTGCAAATGATGAGAGTGCAAAGCCACAGATGCTGAAAAGCTTCATTCTCAGTGAGAGAAAGTTGTTTTATGCACTTTTCAGAGTACAGCTTAAGTACATGAAAGATGTTTATTTCCCATGAAATGCAACATTAGCTGCAATGCAGAAGACAGATTTTCATGTTTTGGAACTTTTTTGCAGAGCAAGTCATGTTAGAGCTTCAATGCACAAAATCACTAGTTTAGAGCGTTATAAGAACTGTAATGCTGTTTTAGTGCAAATGATGAGAATGCAAAGCCACAGATGCTGAAAAGCTTCTTTCTCAGTGAGAGAAAGTTGTTTTATGCAATAATAAGACTAAAGTTTAAGTATATAAAAGATGTTTCTTTCTTATGAAATGTAATGTTATTTGCAATGCAGAAGACAGATTTTCATATTTTGGAGATTGTTTGCAGAGCAAGTCATGTTAGAGCTTCAATGCACAAAATCACTAGTTTAGAGCGTTATAAGAACTCTAATGCTGTTTTAGTGCAAATAAGCAAATGATGAGAATGGAAGGCCACAGATGCTGAAATGCTTCTTTCTCAGTGAGAGAAAGTTGTTTTATGCAATAATAAGACTAAAGTTTAAGTATATAAAAGATGTTTCTTTCTTATGAAATGTAATGTTATTTGCAATGCAGAAGACAGATTTTCATATTTTGGAGATTTTTTGCAGAGCAAGTCATGTTAGAGGTTCAATGCACAAAATCACTAGTTTAGAGCGTTATAAGAACTGTAATGCTGTTTTAGTGCAAATGATGAGAATGCAAAGCCACAGATGCTGAAAAGCTTCATTCTCAGTGAGAGAAAGTTGTTTTATGCACTTTTCAGAGTACAGCTTAAGTACATGAAAGATGTTTATTTCCCATGAAATGCAACGTTAGCTGCAATGCAGAAGACAGATTTTCATGTTTTGGAACTTTTTTGCAGAGCAAGTCATGTTAGAGCTTCAATGCACAAAATCACTAGTTTAGAGCGTTATAAGAACTCTAATGCTGTTTTAGTGCAAATGATGAGAATGCAAAGCCACAGATGCTGAAAAGCTTCATTCTCAGTGAGAGAAAGTTGTTTTATGCAATAATAAGACTAAAGTTTAAGTATATAAAAGATGTTTCTTTCTTATGAAATGTAATGTTCTTTGCAATGCAGAAGACAGATTTTCATGTTTTGGAACTTTTTTGCAGAGCAAGTCATGTTAGAGCTTCAATGCACAAAATCACTAGTTTAGAGCGTTATAAGAACTCTAATGCTGTGTTAGTGCAAATAAGCAAACGAAGTGAAAGCAAAACCAGAGATGCTGAAAAGCTTCTTTCTCAGTGAGAGAAAGTTGTTTTATGCACTTTTCAGAGTACAGCTTAAGTACATGAAAGATGTTTATTTCCCATGAAATGCAACGTTAGCTGCAATGCAGAAGACAGCTGTATCTAGTGCAACTAAGCAAATGAAGTGAAAACAAAACCAGAGATGCTGAAAAGCTTCTTTCTCGGTGAGAGAAAGTTGTTTCATGCAATATTAAGAGTAAATCTTAAATACATGAAAGATGTTTATTTCTCATGAAATGCACCGTTAGCTGCAATGCAGAAGGCAGATTTTCATGTTTTGGAACTTTTTTTCAGAGCAAGTCATGTTAGAGCTTCAATGCACAAAATCACTAGTTTAGAGCGTTATAAGAACTCTAATGCTGTTTTAGTGCAAATGATGAGAGTGCAAAGCCACAGATGCTGAAAAGCTTCATTCTCAGTGAGAGAAAGTTGTTTTATGCACTTTTCAGAGTACAGCTTAAGTACATGAAAGATGTTTATTTCCCATGAAATGCAACATTAGCTGCAATGCAGAAGACAGATTTTCATGTTTTGGAACTTTTTTGCAGAGCAAGTCATGTTAGAGCTTCAATGCACAAAATCACTAGTTTAGAGCGTTATAAGAACTGTAATGCTGTTTTAGTGCAAATGATGAGAATGCAAAGCCACAGATGCTGAAAAGCTTCTTTCTCAGTGAGAGAAAGTTGTTTTATGCAATAATAAGACTAAAGTTTAAGTATATAAAAGATGTTTCTTTCTTATGAAATGTAATGTTATTTGCAATGCAGAAGACAGATTTTCATATTTTGGAGATTGTTTGCAGAGCAAGTCATGTTAGAGCTTCAATGCACAAAATCACTAGTTTAGAGCGTTATAAGAACTCTAATGCTGTTTTAGTGCAAATAAGCAAATGATGAGAATGGAAGGCCACAGATGCTGAAATGCTTCTTTCTCAGTGAGAGAAAGTTGTTTTATGCAATAATAAGACTAAAGTTTAAGTATATAAAAGATGTTTCTTTCTTATGAAATGTAATGTTATTTGCAATGCAGAAGACAGATTTTCATATTTTGGAGATTTTTTGCAGAGCAAGTCATGTTAGAGGTTCAATGCACAAAATCACTAGTTTAGAGCGTTATAAGAACTGTAATGCTGTTTTAGTGCAAATGATGAGAATGCAAAGCCACAGATGCTGAAAAGCTTCATTCTCAGTGAGAGAAAGTTGTTTTATGCACTTTTCAGAGTACAGCTTAAGTACATGAAAGATGTTTATTTCCCATGAAATGCAACGTTAGCTGCAATGCAGAAGACAGATTTTCATGTTTTGGAACTTTTTTGCAGAGCAAGTCATGTTAGAGCTTCAATGCACAAAATCACTAGTTTAGAGCGTTATAAGAACTCTAATGCTGTTTTAGTGCAAATGATGAGAATGCAAAGCCACAGATGCTGAAAAGCTTCATTCTCAGTGAGAGAAAGTTGTTTTATGCAATAATAAGACTAAAGTTTAAGTATATAAAAGATGTTTCTTTCTTATGAAATGTAATGTTCTTTGCAATGCAGAAGACAGATTTTCATGTTTTGGAACTTTTTTGCAGAGCAAGTCATGTTAGAGCTTCAATGCACAAAATCACTAGTTTAGAGCGTTATAAGAACCCTAATGCTGTTTTAGATCAAATAAGCAAATGATGAGAAAGCAATACCACAGCTTCATTCTCAGTGAGAGAAAGTTGTTTTATGCACTTTTCAGAGTACAGCTTAAGTACATGAAAGATGTTTATTTCCCATGAAATGCAACATTAGCTGCAATGCAGAAGACAGATTTTCATGTTTTGGAACTTTTTTGCAGAGCAAGTCATGTTAGAGCTTCAATGCACAAAATCACTAGTTTAGAGCGTTATAAGAACTGTAATGCTGTTTTAGTGCAAATGATGAGAATGCAAAGCCACAGATGCTGAAAAGCTTCTTTCTCAGTGAGAGAAAGTTGTTTTATGCAATAATAAGACTAAAGTTTAAGTATATAAAAGATGTTTCTTTCTTATGAAATGTAATGTTATTTGCAATGCAGAAGACAGATTTTCATATTTTGGAGATTGTTTGCAGAGCAAGTCATGTTAGAGCTTCAATGCACAAAATCACTAGTTTAGAGCGTTATAAGAACTCTAATGCTGTTTTAGTGCAAATAAGCAAATGATGAGAATGGAAGGCCACAGATGCTGAAATGCTTCTTTCTCAGTGAGAGAAATTTGTTTTATGCAATAAGACTAAAGTTTAAGTATATAAAAGATGTTTCTTTCTTATGAAATGTAATGTTATTTGCAATGCAGAAGACAGATTTTCATATTTTGGAGATTTTTTGCAGAGCAAGTCATGTTAGAGCTTCAATGCACAAAATCACTAGTTTAGAGCGTTATAAGAACTCTAATGCTGTTTTAGTGCAAATAAGCAAATGATGAGAATGGAAGGCCACAGATGCTGAAATGCTTCTTTCTCAGTGAGAGAAAGTTGTTTTATGCAATAATAAGACTAAAGTTTAAGTATATAAAAGATGTTTCTTTCTTATGAAATGTAATGTTATTTGCAATGCAGAAGACAGATTTTCATATTTTGGAGATTTTTTGCAGAGCAAGTCATGTTAGAGCTTCAATGCACAAAATCACTAGTTTAGAGCGTTATAAGAACTCTAATGCTGTTTTAGTGCAAATGATGAGAATGCAAAGCCACAGATGCTGAAAAGCTTCATTCTCAGTGAGAGAAAGTTGTTTTATGCACTTTTCAGAGTACAGCATAAGTACATGAAAGATGTTTATTTCCCATGAAATGCAACGTTAGCTGCAATGCAGAAGACAGATTTTCATGTTTTGGAACTTTTTTGCAGAGCAAGTCATGTTAGAGCTTCAATGCACAAAATCACTAGTTTAGAGCGTTATAAGAACTGTAATGCTGTTTTAGTGCAAATGATGAGAATGCAAAAACACAGATGCTGAAAAGCTTCTTTCTCAGTGAGAGAAAGTTGTTTTATGCAATAATAAGACTAAAGTTTAAGTATATAAAAGATGTTTCTTTCTATGAAATGTAATGTTATATGCAATGCAGAAGACAGATTTTCATATTTTGGAGATTTTTTGCAGAGCAAGTCATGTTAGAGCTTCAATGCACAAAATCACTAGTTTAGAGCGTTATAAGAACTCTAATGCTGTTTTAGATCAAATAAGCAAATGATGAGAAAGCAATACCACAGCTTCATTCTCAGTGAGAGAAAGTTGTTTTATGCACTTTTCAGAGTACAGCTTAAGTACATGAAAGATGTTTATTTCCCATGAAATGCAACATTAGCTGCAATGCAGAAGACAGATTTTCATGTTTTGGAACTTTTTTGCAGAGCAAGTCATGTTAGAGCTTCAATGCACAAAATCACTAGTTTAGAGCGTTATAAGAACTCTAATGCTGTGTTAGTGCAAATAAGCAAACGAAGTGAAAGCAAAACCAGAGATGCTGAAAAGCTTCTTTCTCAGTGAGAGAAAGTTGTTTTATGCACTTTTCAGAGTACAGCTTAAGTACATGAAAGATGTTTATTTCCCATGAAATGCAACGTTAGCTGCAATGCAGAAGACAGCTGTATCTAGTGCAACTAAGCAAATGAAGTGAAAACAAAACCAGAGATGCTGAAAAGCTTCTTTCTCAGTGAGAGAAAGTTGTTTTATGCAATAATAAGACTAAAGTTTAAGTATATAAAAGATGTTTCTTTCTATGAAATGTAATGTTATATGCAATGCAGAAGACAGATTTTCATATTTTGGAGATTTTTTGCAGAGCAAGTCATGTTAGAGCTTCAATGCACAAAATCACTAGTTTAGAGCGTTATAAGAACTCTAATGCTGTTTTAGATCAAATAAGCAAATGATGAGAAAGCAATACCACAGCTTCATTCTCAGTGAGAGAAAGTTGTTTTATGCACTTTTCAGAGTACAGCTTAAGTACATGAAAGATGTTTATTTCCCATGAAATGCAACATTAGCTGCAATGCAGAAGACAGATTTTCATGTTTTGGAACTTTTTTGCAGAGCAAGTCATGTTAGAGCTTCAATGCACAAAATCACTAGTTTAGAGCGTTATAAGAACTCTAATGCTGTGTTAGTGCAAATAAGCAAACGAAGTGAAAGCAAAACCAGAGATGCTGAAAAGCTTCTTTCTCAGTGAGAGAAAGTTGTTTTATGCACTTTTCAGAGTACAGCTTAAGTACATGAAAGATGTTTATTTCCCATGAAATGCAACGTTAGCTGCAATGCAGAAGACAGCTGTATCTAGTGCAACTAAGCAAATGAAGTGAAAACAAAACCAGAGATGCTGAAAAGCTTCTTTCTCAGTGAGAGAAAGTTGTTTCATGCAATATTAAGAGTAAATCTTAAATACATGAAAGATGTTTATTTCTCATGAAATGCACCGTTAGCTGCAATGCAGAAGGCAGATTTTCATGTTTTGGAACTTTTTTTCAGAGCAAGTCATGTTAGAGCTTCAATGCACAAAATCACTAGTTTAGAGCGTTATAAGAACTCTAATGCTGTTTTAGTGCAAATGATGAGAGTGCAAAGCCACAGATGCTGAAAAGCTTCATTCTCAGTGAGAGAAAGTTGTTTTATGCACTTTTCAGAGTACAGCTTAAGTACATGAAAGATGTTTATTTCCCATGAAATGCAACATTAGCTGCAATGCAGAAGACAGATTTTCATGTTTTGGAACTTTTTTGCAGAGCAAGTCATGTTAGAGCTTCAATGCACAAAATCACTAGTTTAGAGCGTTATAAGAACTGTAATGCTGTTTTAGTGCAAATGATGAGAATGCAAAGCCACAGATGCTGAAAAGCTTCTTTCTCAGTGAGAGAAAGTTGTTTTATGCAATAATAAGACTAAAGTTTAAGTATATAAAAGATGTTTCTTTCTTATGAAATGTAATGTTATTTGCAATGCAGAAGACAGATTTTCATATTTTGGAGATTGTTTGCAGAGCAAGTCATGTTAGAGCTTCAATGCACAAAATCACTAGTTTAGAGCGTTATAAGAACTCTAATGCTGTTTTAGTGCAAATAAGCAAATGATGAGAATGGAAGGCCACAGATGCTGAAATGCTTCTTTCTCAGTGAGAGAAAGTTGTTTTATGCAATAATAAGACTAAAGTTTAAGTATATAAAAGATGTTTCTTTCTTATGAAATGTAATGTTATTTGCAATGCAGAAGACAGATTTTCATATTTTGGAGATTTTTTGCAGAGCAAGTCATGTTAGAGGTTCAATGCACAAAATCACTAGTTTAGAGCGTTATAAGAACTGTAATGCTGTTTTAGTGCAAATGATGAGAATGCAAAGCCACAGATGCTGAAAAGCTTCATTCTCAGTGAGAGAAAGTTGTTTTATGCACTTTTCAGAGTACAGCTTAAGTACATGAAAGATGTTTATTTCCCATGAAATGCAACGTTAGCTGCAATGCAGAAGACAGATTTTCATGTTTTGGAACTTTTTTGCAGAGCAAGTCATGTTAGAGCTTCAATGCACAAAATCACTAGTTTAGAGCGTTATAAGAACTCTAATGCTGTTTTAGTGCAAATGATGAGAATGCAAAGCCACAGATGCTGAAAAGCTTCATTCTCAGTGAGAGAAAGTTGTTTTATGCAATAATAAGACTAAAGTTTAAGTATATAAAAGATGTTTCTTTCTTATGAAATGTAATGTTCTTTGCAATGCAGAAGACAGATTTTCATGTTTTGGAACTTTTTTGCAGAGCAAGTCATGTTAGAGCTTCAATGCACAAAATCACTAGTTTAGAGCGTTATAAGAACTCTAATGCTGTGTTAGTGCAAATAAGCAAACGAAGTGAAAGCAAAACCAGAGATGCTGAAAAGCTTCTTTCTCAGTGAGAGAAAGTTGTTTTATGCACTTTTCAGAGTACAGCTTAAGTACATGAAAGATGTTTATTTCCCATGAAATGCAACGTTAGCTGCAATGCAGAAGACAGCTGTATCTAGTGCAACTAAGCAAATGAAGTGAAAACAAAACCAGAGATGCTGAAAAGCTTCTTTCTCGGTGAGAGAAAGTTGTTTCATGCAATATTAAGAGTAAATCTTAAATACATGAAAGATGTTTATTTCTCATGAAATGCACCGTTAGCTGCAATGCAGAAGGCAGATTTTCATGTTTTGGAACTTTTTTTCAGAGCAAGTCATGTTAGAGCTTCAATGCACAAAATCACTAGTTTAGAGCGTTATAAGAACTCTAATGCTGTTTTAGTGCAAATGATGAGAGTGCAAAGCCACAGATGCTGAAAAGCTTCATTCTCAGTGAGAGAAAGTTGTTTTATGCACTTTTCAGAGTACAGCTTAAGTACATGAAAGATGTTTATTTCCCATGAAATGCAACATTAGCTGCAATGCAGAAGACAGATTTTCATGTTTTGGAACTTTTTTGCAGAGCAAGTCATGTTAGAGCTTCAATGCACAAAATCACTAGTTTAGAGCGTTATAAGAACTGTAATGCTGTTTTAGTGCAAATGATGAGAATGCAAAGCCACAGATGCTGAAAAGCTTCTTTCTCAGTGAGAGAAAGTTGTTTTATGCAATAATAAGACTAAAGTTTAAGTATATAAAAGATGTTTCTTTCTTATGAAATGTAATGTTATTTGCAATGCAGAAGACAGATTTTCATATTTTGGAGATTGTTTGCAGAGCAAGTCATGTTAGAGCTTCAATGCACAAAATCACTAGTTTAGAGCGTTATAAGAACTCTAATGCTGTTTTAGTGCAAATAAGCAAATGATGAGAATGGAAGGCCACAGATGCTGAAATGCTTCTTTCTCAGTGAGAGAAAGTTGTTTTATGCAATAATAAGACTAAAGTTTAAGTATATAAAAGATGTTTCTTTCTTATGAAATGTAATGTTATTTGCAATGCAGAAGACAGATTTTCATATTTTGGAGATTTTTTGCAGAGCAAGTCATGTTAGAGGTTCAATGCACAAAATCACTAGTTTAGAGCGTTATAAGAACTGTAATGCTGTTTTAGTGCAAATGATGAGAATGCAAAGCCACAGATGCTGAAAAGCTTCATTCTCAGTGAGAGAAAGTTGTTTTATGCACTTTTCAGAGTACAGCTTAAGTACATGAAAGATGTTTATTTCCCATGAAATGCAACGTTAGCTGCAATGCAGAAGACAGATTTTCATGTTTTGGAACTTTTTTGCAGAGCAAGTCATGTTAGAGCTTCAATGCACAAAATCACTAGTTTAGAGCGTTATAAGAACTCTAATGCTGTTTTAGTGCAAATGATGAGAATGCAAAGCCACAGATGCTGAAAAGCTTCATTCTCAGTGAGAGAAAGTTGTTTTATGCAATAATAAGACTAAAGTTTAAGTATATAAAAGATGTTTCTTTCTTATGAAATGTAATGTTCTTTGCAATGCAGAAGACAGATTTTCATGTTTTGGAACTTTTTTGCAGAGCAAGTCATGTTAGAGCTTCAATGCACAAAATCACTAGTTTAGAGCGTTATAAGAACCCTAATGCTGTTTTAGATCAAATAAGCAAATGATGAGAAAGCAATACCACAGCTTCATTCTCAGTGAGAGAAAGTTGTTTTATGCACTTTTCAGAGTACAGCTTAAGTACATGAAAGATGTTTATTTCCCATGAAATGCAACATTAGCTGCAATGCAGAAGACAGATTTTCATGTTTTGGAACTTTTTTGCAGAGCAAGTCATGTTAGAGCTTCAATGCACAAAATCACTAGTTTAGAGCGTTATAAGAACTGTAATGCTGTTTTAGTGCAAATGATGAGAATGCAAAGCCACAGATGCTGAAAAGCTTCTTTCTCAGTGAGAGAAAGTTGTTTTATGCAATAATAAGACTAAAGTTTAAGTATATAAAAGATGTTTCTTTCTTATGAAATGTAATGTTATTTGCAATGCAGAAGACAGATTTTCATATTTTGGAGATTGTTTGCAGAGCAAGTCATGTTAGAGCTTCAATGCACAAAATCACTAGTTTAGAGCGTTATAAGAACTCTAATGCTGTTTTAGTGCAAATAAGCAAATGATGAGAATGGAAGGCCACAGATGCTGAAATGCTTCTTTCTCAGTGAGAGAAATTTGTTTTATGCAATAAGACTAAAGTTTAAGTATATAAAAGATGTTTCTTTCTTATGAAATGTAATGTTATTTGCAATGCAGAAGACAGATTTTCATATTTTGGAGATTTTTTGCAGAGCAAGTCATGTTAGAGCTTCAATGCACAAAATCACTAGTTTAGAGCGTTATAAGAACTCTAATGCTGTTTTAGTGCAAATAAGCAAATGATGAGAATGGAAGGCCACAGATGCTGAAATGCTTCTTTCTCAGTGAGAGAAAGTTGTTTTATGCAATAATAAGACTAAAGTTTAAGTATATAAAAGATGTTTCTTTCTTATGAAATGTAATGTTATTTGCAATGCAGAAGACAGATTTTCATATTTTGGAGATTTTTTGCAGAGCAAGTCATGTTAGAGCTTCAATGCACAAAATCACTAGTTTAGAGCGTTATAAGAACTCTAATGCTGTTTTAGTGCAAATGATGAGAATGCAAAGCCACAGATGCTGAAAAGCTTCATTCTCAGTGAGAGAAAGTTGTTTTATGCACTTTTCAGAGTACAGCATAAGTACATGAAAGATGTTTATTTCCCATGAAATGCAACGTTAGCTGCAATGCAGAAGACAGATTTTCATGTTTTGGAACTTTTTTGCAGAGCAAGTCATGTTAGAGCTTCAATGCACAAAATCACTAGTTTAGAGCGTTATAAGAACTGTAATGCTGTTTTAGTGCAAATGATGAGAATGCAAAAACACAGATGCTGAAAAGCTTCTTTCTCAGTGAGAGAAAGTTGTTTTATGCAATAATAAGACTAAAGTTTAAGTATATAAAAGATGTTTCTTTCTATGAAATGTAATGTTATATGCAATGCAGAAGACAGATTTTCATATTTTGGAGATTTTTTGCAGAGCAAGTCATGTTAGAGCTTCAATGCACAAAATCACTAGTTTAGAGCGTTATAAGAACTCTAATGCTGTTTTAGATCAAATAAGCAAATGATGAGAAAGCAATACCACAGCTTCATTCTCAGTGAGAGAAAGTTGTTTTATGCACTTTTCAGAGTACAGCTTAAGTACATGAAAGATGTTTATTTCCCATGAAATGCAACATTAGCTGCAATGCAGAAGACAGATTTTCATGTTTTGGAACTTTTTTGCAGAGCAAGTCATGTTAGAGCTTCAATGCACAAAATCACTAGTTTAGAGCGTTATAAGAACTCTAATGCTGTGTTAGTGCAAATAAGCAAACGAAGTGAAAGCAAAACCAGAGATGCTGAAAAGCTTCTTTCTCAGTGAGAGAAAGTTGTTTTATGCACTTTTCAGAGTACAGCTTAAGTACATGAAAGATGTTTATTTCCCATGAAATGCAACGTTAGCTGCAATGCAGAAGACAGCTGTATCTAGTGCAACTAAGCAAATGAAGTGAAAACAAAACCAGAGATGCTGAAAAGCTTCTTTCTCAGTGAGAGAAAGTTGTTTCATGCAATATTAAGAGTAAATCTTAAATACATGAAAGATGTTTATTTCTCATGAAATGCACCGTTAGCTGCAATGCAGAAGGCAGATTTTCATGTTTTGGAACTTTTTTTCAGAGCAAGTCATGTTAGAGCTTCAATGCACAAAATCACTAGTTTAGAGCGTTATAAGAACTCTAATGCTGTTTTAGTGCAAATGATGAGAGTGCAAAGCCACAGATGCTGAAAAGCTTCATTCTCAGTGAGAGAAAGTTGTTTTATGCACTTTTCAGAGTACAGCTTAAGTACATGAAAGATGTTTATTTCCCATGAAATGCAACATTAGCTGCAATGCAGAAGACAGATTTTCATGTTTTGGAACTTTTTTGCAGAGCAAGTCATGTTAGAGCTTCAATGCACAAAATCACTAGTTTAGAGCGTTATAAGAACTGTAATGCTGTTTTAGTGCAAATGATGAGAATGCAAAGCCACAGATGCTGAAAAGCTTCTTTCTCAGTGAGAGAAAGTTGTTTTATGCAATAATAAGACTAAAGTTTAAGTATATAAAAGATGTTTCTTTCTTATGAAATGTAATGTTATTTGCAATGCAGAAGACAGATTTTCATATTTTGGAGATTGTTTGCAGAGCAAGTCATGTTAGAGCTTCAATGCACAAAATCACTAGTTTAGAGCGTTATAAGAACTCTAATGCTGTTTTAGTGCAAATAAGCAAATGATGAGAATGGAAGGCCACAGATGCTGAAATGCTTCTTTCTCAGTGAGAGAAATTTGTTTTATGCAATAATAAGACTAAAGTTTAAGTATATAAAAGATGTTTCTTTCTTATGAAATGTAATGTTATTTGCAATGCAGAAGACAGATTTTCATATTTTGGAGATTTTTTGCAGAGCAAGTCATGTTAGAGCTTCAATGCACAAAATCACTAGTTTAGAGCGTTATAAGAACTGTAATGCTGTTTTAGTGCAAATGATGAGAATGCAAAAACACAGATGCTGAAAAGCTTCTTTCTCAGTGAGAGAAAGTTGTTTTATGCAATAATAAGACTAAAGTTTAAGTATATAAAAGATGTTTCTTTCTTATGAAATGTAATGTTATTTGCAATGCAGAAGACAGATTTTCATATTTTGGAGATTTTTTGCAGAGCAAGTCTTGTTAGAGCTTCAATGCACAAAATCACTAGTTTAGAGCGTTATAAGAACTCTAATGCTGTTTTAGTGCAAATAAGCAAATGATGAGAACGCAATACCACAGCTGCTGAAAAGCTTCATTCTCAGTGAGAGATAGTTGTTTTATGCACTTTTCAGAGTACAGCTTAAGTACATGAAAGATGTTTATTTCCCATGAAATGCAACGTTAGCTGCAATGCAGAAGACAGATTTTCATGTTTTGGAACTTTTTTGCAGAGCAAGTCATGTTAGAGCTTCAATGCACAAAATCACTAGTTTAGAGCGTTATAAGAACTGTAATGCTGTTTTAGTGCAAATGATGAGAATGCAAAGCCACAGATGCTGAAAAGCTTCTTTCTCAGTGAGAGAAAGTTGTTTTATGCAATAATAAGACTAAAGTTTAAGTATATAAAAGATGTTTCTTATGAAATGTAATGTTCTTTGCAATGCAGAAGACAGATTTTCATGTTTTGGAACTTTTTTGCAGAGTAAGTCATGTTAGAGCTTCAATGCACAAAATCACTAGTTTAGAGCGTTATAAGAACTCTAATGCTGTTTTAGATCAAATAAGCAAATGATGAGAAAGCAATACCACAGCTTCATTCTCAGTGAGAGAAAGTTGTTTTATGCACTTTTCAGAGTACAGCTTAAGTACATGAAAGATGTTTATTTCCCATGAAATGCAACATTAGCTGCAATGCAGAAGACAGATTTTCATGTTTTGGAACTTTTTTGCAGAGCAAGTCATGTTAGAGCTTCAATGCACAAAATCACTAGTTTAGAGCGTTATAAGAACTGTAATGCTGTTTTAGTGCAAATGATGAGAATGCAAAGCCACAGATGCTGAAAAGCTTCTTTCTCAGTGAGAGAAAGTTGTTTTATGCAATAATAAGACTAAAGTTTAAGTATATAAAAGATGTTTCTTTCTTATGAAATGTAATGTTATTTGCAATGCAGAAGACAGATTTTCATATTTTGGAGTTTGTTTGCAGAGCAAGTCATGTTAGAGCTTCAATGCACAAAATCACTAGTTTAGAGCGTTATAAGAACTCTAATGCTGTTTTAGATCAAATAAGCAAATGATGAGAAAGCAATACCACAGCTGCTGAAAAGCTTCATTCTCAGTGAGAGATAGTTGTTTTATGCACTTTTCAGAGTACAGCTTAAGTACATGAAAGATGTTTATTTCCCATGAAATGCAACGTTAGCTGCAATGCAGAAGACAGATTTTCATGTTTTGGAACTTTTTTGCAGAGCAAGTCATGTTAGAGCTTCAATGCACAAAATCACTAGTTTAGAGCGTTATAAGAACTGTAATGCTGTTTTAGTGCAAATGATGAGAATGCAAAGCCACAGATGCTGAAAAGCTTCTTTCTCAGTGAGAGAAAGTTGTTTTATGCAATAATAAGACTAAAGTTTAAGTATATAAAAGATGTTTCTTTCTTATGAAATGTAATGTTATTTGCAATACAGAAGACAGATTTTCATATTTTGGAGATTTTTTGCAGAGCAAGTCATGTTAGAGCTTCAATGCACAAAATCACTAGTTTAGAGCGTTATAAGAACTCTAATGCTGTTTTAGTGCAAATAAGCAAATGATGAGAATGGAAGGCCACAGATGCTGAAATGCTTCTTTCTCAGTGAGAGAAAGTTGTTTTATGCAATAATAAGACTAAAGTTTAAGTATATAAAAGATGTTTCTTTCTTATGAAATGTAATGTTATTTGCAATGCAGAAGACAGATTTTCATATTTTGGAGATTTTTTGCAGAGCAAGTCATGTTAGAGCTTCAATGCACAAAATCACTAGTTTAGAGCGTTATAAGAACTCTAATGCTGTTTTAGTGCAAATGATGAGAATGCAAAGCCACAGATGCTGAAAAGCTTCATTCTCAGTGAGAGAAAGTTGTTTTATGCACTTTTCAGAGTACAGCATAAGTACATGAAAGATGTTTATTTCCCATGAAATGCAACGTTAGCTGCAATGCAGAAGACAGATTTTCATGTTTTGGAACTTTTTTGCAGAGCAAGTCATGTTAGAGCTTCAATGCACAAAATCACTAGTTTAGAGCGTTATAAGAACTGTAATGCTGTTTTAGTGCAAATGATGAGAATGCAAAAACACAGATGCTGAAAAGCTTTTTTCTCAGTGAGAGAAAGTTGTTTTATGCAATAATAAGACTAAAGTTTAAGTATATAAAAGATGTTTCTTTCTATGAAATGTAATGTTATATGCAATGCAGAAGACAGATTTTCATATTTTGGAGATTTTTTGCAGAGCAAGTCATGTTAGAGCTTCAATGCACAAAATCACTAGTTTAGAGCGTTATAAGAACTCTAATGCTGTTTTAGATCAAATAAGCAAATGATGAGAAAGCAATACCACAGCTTCATTCTCAGTGAGAGAAAGTTGTTTTATGCACTTTTCAGAGTACAGCTTAAGTACATGAAAGATGTTTATTTCCCATGAAATGCAACATTAGCTGCAATGCAGAAGACAGATTTTCATGTTTTGGAACTTTTTTGCAGAGCAAGTCATGTTAGAGCTTCAATGCACAAAATCACTAGTTTAGAGCGTTATAAGAACTCTAATGCTGTGTTAGTGCAAATAAGCAAACGAAGTGAAAGCAAAACCAGAGATGCTGAAAAGCTTCTTTCTCAGTGAGAGAAAGTTGTTTTATGCACTTTTCAGAGTACAGCTTAAGTACATGAAAGATGTTTATTTCCCATGAAATGCAACGTTAGCTGCAATGCAGAAGACAGCTGTATCTAGTGCAACTAAGCAAATGAAGTGAAAACAAAACCAGAGATGCTGAAAAGCTTCTTTCTCAGTGAGAGAAAGTTGTTTCATGCAATATTAAGAGTAAATCTTAAATACATGAAAGATGTTTATTTCTCATGAAATGCACCGTTAGCTGCAATGCAGAAGGCAGATTTTCATGTTTTGGAACTTTTTTTCAGAGCAAGTCATGTTAGAGCTTCAATGCACAAAATCACTAGTTTAGAGCGTTATAAGAACTCTAATGCTGTTTTAGTGCAAATGATGAGAGTGCAAAGCCACAGATGCTGAAAAGCTTCATTCTCAGTGAGAGAAAGTTGTTTTATGCACTTTTCAGAGTACAGCTTAAGTACATGAAAGATGTTTATTTCCCATGAAATGCAACATTAGCTGCAATGCAGAAGACAGATTTTCATGTTTTGGAACTTTTTTGCAGAGCAAGTCATGTTAGAGCTTCAATGCACAAAATCACTAGTTTAGAGCGTTATAAGAACTGTAATGCTGTTTTAGTGCAAATGATGAGAATGCAAAGCCACAGATGCTGAAAAGCTTCTTTCTCAGTGAGAGAAAGTTGTTTTATGCAATAATAAGACTAAAGTTTAAGTATATAAAAGATGTTTCTTTCTTATGAAATGTAATGTTATTTGCAATGCAGAAGACAGATTTTCATATTTTGGAGATTGTTTGCAGAGCAAGTCATGTTAGAGCTTCAATGCACAAAATCACTAGTTTAGAGCGTTATAAGAACTCTAATGCTGTTTTAGTGCAAATAAGCAAATGATGAGAATGGAAGGCCACAGATGCTGAAATGCTTCTTTCTCAGTGAGAGAAAGTTGTTTTATGCAATAATAAGACTAAAGTTTAAGTATATAAAAGATGTTTCTTTCTTATGAAATGTAATGTTATTTGCAATGCAGAAGACAGATTTTCATATTTTGGAGATTTTTTGCAGAGCAAGTCATGTTAGAGCTTCAATGCACAAAATCACTAGTTTAGAGCGTTATAAGAACTCTAATGCTGTTTTAGATCAAATAAGCAAATGATGAGAAAGCAATACCACAGCTGCTGAAAAGCTTCATTCTCAGTGAGAGATAGTTGTTTTATGCACTTTTCAGAGTACAGCTTAAGTACATGAAAGATGTTTATTTCCCATGAAATGCAACGTTAGCTGCAATGCAGAAGACAGATTTTCATGTTTTGGAACTTTTTTGCAGAGCAAGTCATGTTAGAGCTTCAATGCACAAAATCACTAGTTTAGAGCGTTATAAGAACTGTAATGCTGTTTTAGTGCATATGATGAGAATGCAAAGCCACAGATGCTGAAAAGCTTCTTTCTCAGTGAGAGAAAGTTGTTTTATGCAATAATAAGACTAAAGTTTAAGTATATAAAAGATGTTTCTTTCTTATGAAATGTAATGTTATTTGCAATGCAGAAGACAGATTTTCATATTTTGGAGATTTTTTGCAGAGCAAGTCATGTTAGAGCTTCAATGCACAAAATCACTAGATTAGAGCGTTATAAGAACTCTAATGCTGTTTTAGTGCAAATAAGCAAATGATGAGAATGGAAGGCCACAGATGCTGAAATGCTTCTTTTTCAGTGAGAGAAAGTTGTTTTATGCAATAATAAGACTAAAGTTTAAGTATATAAAAGATGTTTCTTTCTTATGAAATGTAATGTTATTTGCAATGCAGAAGACAGATTTTCATATTTTGGAGATTTTTTGCAGAGCAAGTCATGTTAGAGGTTCAATGCACAAAATCACTAGTTTAGAGCGTTATAAGAACTGTAATGCTGTTTTAGTGCAAATGATGAGAATGCAAAGCCACAGATGCTGAAAAGCTTCATTCTCAGTGAGAGAAAGTTGTTTTATGCACTTTTCAGAGTACAGCTTAAGTACATGAAAGATGTTTATTTCCAATGAAATGCAACGTTAGCTGCAATGCAGAAGACAGATTTTCATGTTTTGGAACTTTTTTGCAGAGCAAGTCATGTTAGAGCTTCAATGCACAAAATCACTAGTTTAGAGCGTTATAAGAACTCTAATGCTGTTTTAGTGCAAATGATGAGAATGCAAAGCCACAGATGCTGAAAAGCTTCATTCTCAGTGAGAGAAAGTTGTTTTATGCAATAATAAGACTAAAGTTTAAGTATATAAAAGATGTTTCTTTCTTATGAAATGTAATGTTCTTTGCAATGCAGAAGACAGATTTTCATGTTTTGGAACTTTTTTGCAGAGCAAGTCATGTTAGAGCTTCAATGCACAAAATCACTAGTTTAGAGCGTTATAAGAACTCTAATGCTGTTTTAGATCAAATAAGCAAATGATGAGAAAGCAATACCACAGCTTCATTCTCAGTGAGAGAAAGTTGTTTTATGCACTTTTCAGAGTACAGCTTAAGTACATGAAAGATGTTTATTTCCCATGAAATGCAACATTAGCTGCAATGCAGAAGACAGATTTTCATGTTTTGGAACTTTTTTGCAGAGCAAGTCATGTTAGAGCTTCAATGCACAAAATCACTAGTTTAGAGCGTTATAAGAACTGTAATGCTGTTTTAGTGCAAATGATGAGAATGCAAAGCCACAGATGCTGAAAAGCTTCTTTCTCAGTGAGAGAAAGTTGTTTTATGCAATAATAAGACTAAAGTTTAAGTATATAAAAGATGTTTCTTTCTTATGAAATGTAATGTTATTTGCAATGCAGAAGACAGATTTTCATATTTTGGAGATTGTTTGCAGAGCAAGTCATGTTAGAGCTTCAATGCACAAAATCACTAGTTTAGAGCGTTATAAGAACTCTAATGCTGTTTTAGTGCAAATAAGCAAATGATGAGAATGGAAGGCCACAGATGCTGAAATGCTTCTTTCTCAGTGAGAGAAATTTGTTTTATGCAATAATAAGACTAAAGTTTAAGTATATAAAAGATGTTTCTTTCTTATGAAATGTAATGTTATTTGCAATGCAGAAGACAGATTTTCATATTTTGGAGATTTTTTGCAGAGCAAGTCATGTTAGAGCTTCAATGCACAAAATCACTAGTTTAGAGCGTTATAAGAACTGTAATGCTGTTTTAGTGCAAATGATGAGAATGCAAAAACACAGATGCTGAAAAGCTTCTTTCTCAGTGAGAGAAAGTTGTTTTATGCAATAATAAGACTAAAGTTTAAGTATATAAAAGATGTTTCTTTCTTATGAAATGTAATGTTATTTGCAATGCAGAAGACAGATTTTCATATTTTGGAGATTTTTTGCAGAGCAAGTCTTGTTAGAGCTTCAATGCACAAAATCACTAGTTTAGAGCGTTATAAGAACTCTAATGCTGTTTTAGTGCAAAT
The DNA here is from genome assembly GCF_936440315.1 of Barbus barbus. Taxonomy (NCBI): domain Eukaryota; kingdom Metazoa; phylum Chordata; class Actinopteri; order Cypriniformes; family Cyprinidae; genus Barbus; species Barbus barbus. The sequence continues at coordinate 52,906 of NW_027636814.1, read as the reverse complement.
AAGCAAATGATGAGAACGCAATACCACAGCTGCTGAAAAGCTTCATTCTCAGTGAGAGATAGTTGTTTTATGCACTTTTCAGAGTACAGCTTAAGTACATGAAAGATGTTTATTTCCCATGAAATGCAACGTTAGCTGCAATGCAGAAGACAGATTTTCATGTTTTGGAACTTTTTTGCAGAGCAAGTCATGTTAGAGCTTCAATGCACAAAATCACTAGTTTAGAGCGTTATAAGAACTGTAATGCTGTTTTAGTGCAAATGATGAGAATGCAAAGCCACAGATGCTGAAAAGCTTCTTTCTCAGTGAGAGAAAGTTGTTTTATGCAATAATAAGACTAAAGTTTAAGTATATAAAAGATGTTTCTTTCTTATGAAATGTAATGTTATTTGCAATGCAGAAGACAGATTTTCATATTTTGGAGATTTTTTGCAGAGCAAGTCATGTTAGAGCTTCAATGCACAAAATCACTAGATTAGAGCGTTATAAGAACTCTAATGAAGTTTTAGTGCAAATAAGCAAATGATGAGAATGGAAGGCCACAGATGCTGAAATGCTTCTTTCTCAGTGAGAGAAAGTTGTTTTATGCAATAATAAGACTAAAGTTTAAGTATATAAAAGATGTTTCTTTCTTATGAAATGTAATGTTATTTGCAATGCAGAAGACAGATTTTCATATTTTGGAGATTTTTTGCAGAGCAAGTCATGTTAGAGCTTCAATGCACAAAATCACTAGTTTAGAGCGTTATAAGAACTCTAATGCTGTTTTAGTGCAAATAAGCAAATGATGAGAATGGAAGGCCACAGATGCTGAAATGCTTCTTTCTCAGTGAGAGAAAGTTGTTTTATGCAATAATAAGACTAAAGTTTAAGTATATAAAAGATGTTTCTTTCTTATGAAATGTAATGTTATTTGCAATGCAGAAGACAGATTTTCATGTTTTGGAACTTTTTTGCAGAGCAAGTCATGTTAGAGCTTCAATGCACAAAATCACTAGTTTAGAGCGTTATAAGAACTCTAATGCTGTTTTAGATCAAATAAGCAAATGATGAGAAAGCAATACCACAGCTTCATTCTCAGTGAGAGAAAGTTGTTTTATGCACTTTTCAGAGTACAGCTTAAGTACATGAAAGATGTTTATTTCCCATGAAATGCAACATTAGCTGCAATGCAGAAGACAGATTTTCATGTTTTGGAACTTTTTTGCAGAGCAAGTCATGTTAGAGCTTCAATGCACAAAATCACTAGTTTAGAGCGTTATAAGAACTGTAATGCTGTTTTAGTGCAAATTATGAGAATGCAAAGCCACAGATGCTGAAAAGCTTCTTTCTCAGTGAGAGAAAGTTGTTTTATGCAATAATAAGACTAAAGTTTAAGTATATAAAAGATGTTTCTTTCTTATGAAATGTAATGTTATTTGCAATGCAGAAGACAGATTTTCATATTTTGGAGTTTGTTTGCAGAGCAAGTCATGTTAGAGCTTCAATGCACAAAATCACTAGTTTAGAGCGTTATAAGAACTCTAATGCTGTTTTAGTGCAAATAAGCAAATGATGAGAATGGAAGGCCACAGATGCTGAAATGCTTCTTTCTCAGTGAGAGAAAGTTGTTTCATGCAATAATAAGACTAAAGTTTAAGTATATAAAAGATGTTTCTTTCTTATGAAATGTAATTTTATTTGCAATGCAGAAGACAGATTTTCATATTTTGGAGATTTTTTGCAGAGCAAGTCATGTTAGAGCTTCAATGCACAAAATCACTAGTTTAGAGCGTTATAAGAACTCTAATGCTGTTTTAGTGCAAATGATGAGAATGCAAAGCCACAGATGCTGAAAAGCTTCATTCTCAGTGAGAGAAAGTTGTTTTATGCAATAATAAGACTAAAGTTTAAGTATATAAAAGATGTTTCTTTCTTATGAAATGTAATGTTCTTTGCAATGCAGAAGACAGATTTTCATGTTTTGGAACTTTTTTGCAGAGCAAGTCATGTTAGAGCTTCAATGCACAAAATCACTAGTTTAGAGCGTTATAAGAACTCTAATGCTGTTTTAGATCAAATAAGCAAATGATGAGAAAGCAATACCACAGCTTCATTCTCAGTGAGAGAAAGTTGTTTTATGCACTTTTCAGAGTACAGCTTAAGTACATGAAAGATGTTTATTTCCCATGAAATGCAACATTAGCTGCAATGCAGAAGACAGATTTTCATGTTTTGGAACTTTTTTGCAGAGCAAGTCATGTTAGAGCTTCAATGCACAAAATCACTAGTTTAGAGCGTTATAAGAACTGTAATGCTGTTTTAGTGCAAATGATGAGAATGCAAAGCCACAGATGCTGAAAAGCTTCTTTCTCAGTGAGAGAAAGTTGTTTTATGCAATAATAAGACTAAAGTTTAAGTATATAAAAGATGTTTCTTTCTTATGAAATGTAATGTTATTTGCAATGCAGAAGACAGATTTTCATATTTTGGAGATTGTTTGCAGAGCAAGTCATGTTAGAGCTTCAATGCACAAAATCACTAGTTTAGAGCGTTATAAGAACTCTAATGCTGTTTTAGTGCAAATAAGCAAATGATGAGAATGGAAGGCCACAGATGCTGAAATGCTTCTTTCTCAGTGAGAGAAAGTTGTTTTATGCAATAATAAGACTAAAGTTTAAGTATATAAAAGATGTTTCTTTCTTATGAAATGTAATGTTATTTGCAATGCAGAAGACAGATTTTCATATTTTGGAGATTTTTTGCAGAGCAAGTCATGTTAGAGCTTCAATGCACAAAATCACTAGTTTAGAGCGTTATAAGAACTCTAATGCTGTTTTAGTGCAAATAAGCAAATGATGAGAATGGAAGGCCACAGATGCTGAAATGCTTCTTTCTCAGTGAGAGAAAGTTGTTTTATGCAATAATAATACTAAAGTTTAAGTATATAAAAGATGTTTCTTTCTTATGAAATGTAATGTTATTTGCAATGCAGAAGACAGATTTTCATATTTTGGAGATTTTTTGCAGAGCAAGTCATGTTAGAGCTTCAATGCACAAAATCACTAGTTTAGAGCGTTATAAGAACTCTAATGCTGTTTTATTGCAAATGATGAGAATGCAAAGCCACAGATGCTGAAAAGCTTCATTCTCAGTGAGAGAAAGTTGTTTTATGCACTTTTCAGAGTACAGCATAAGTACATGAAAGATGTTTATTTCCCATGAAATGCAACGTTAGCTGCAATGCAGAAGACAGATTTTCATGTTTTGGAACTTTTTTGCAGAGCAAGTCATGTTAGAGCTTCAATGCACAAAATCACTAGTTTAGAGCGTTATAAGAACTGTAATGCTGTTTTAGTGCAAATGATGAGAATGCAAAAACACAGATGCTGAAAAGCTTCTTTCTCAGTGAGAGAAAGTTGTTTTATGCAATAATAAGACTAAAGTTTAAGTATATAAAAGATGTTTCTTTCTATGAAATGTAATGTTATATGCAATGCAGAAGACAGATTTTCATATTTTGGAGATTTTTTGCAGAGCAAGTCATGTTAGAGCTTCAATGCACAAAATCACTAGTTTAGAGCGTTATAAGAACTCTAATGCTGTTTTAGATCAAATAAGCAAATGATGAGAAAGCAATACCACAGCTTCATTCTCAGTGAGAGAAAGTTGTTTTATGCACTTTTCAGAGTACAGCTTAAGTACATGAAAGATGTTTATTTCCCATGAAATGCAACATTAGCTGCAATGCAGAAGACAGATTTTCATGTTTTGGAACTTTTTTGCAGAGCAAGTCATGTTAGAGCTTCAATGCACAAAATCACTAGTTTAGAGCGTTATAAGAACTCTAATGCTGTGTTAGTGCAAATAAGCAAACGAAGTGAAAGCAAAACCAGAGATGCTGAAAAGCTTCTTTCTCAGTGAGAGAAAGTTGTTTTATGCACTTTTCAGAGTACAGCTTAAGTACATGAAAGATGTTTATTTCCCATGAAATGCAACGTTAGCTGCAATGCAGAAGACAGCTGTATCTAGTGCAACTAAGCAAATGAAGTGAAAACAAAACCAGAGATGCTGAAAAGCTTCTTTCTCAGTGAGAGAAAGTTGTTTCATGCAATATTAAGAGTAAATCTTAAATACATGAAAGATGTTTATTTCTCATGAAATGCACCGTTAGCTGCAATGCAGAAGACAGATTTTCATGTTTTGGAACTTTTTTTCAGAGCAAGTCATGTTAGAGCTTCAATGCACAAAATCACTAGTTTAGAGCGTTATAAGAACTCTAATGCTGTTTTAGTGCAAATGATGAGAGTGCAAAGCCACAGATGCTGAAAAGCTTCATTCTCAGTGAGAGAAAGTTGTTTTATGCACTTTTCAGAGTACAGCTTAAGTACATGAAAGATGTTTATTTCCCATGAAATGCAACGTTAGCTGCAATGCAGAAGACAGATTTTCATGTTTTGGAACTTTTTTGCAGCGCAAGTCATGTTAGAACTTCAATGCACAAAATCACTAGTTTAGAGCATTATAAGAACTGTAATGCTGTTTTAGTGCAAATGATGAGAATGCAAAGCCACAGATGCTGAAAAGCTTCTTTCTCAGTGAGAGAAAGTTGTTTTATGCACTTTTCAGAGTACAGCTTAAGTACATGAAATCTGTTTATTTCCCATGAAATGCAACGTTAGCTGCAATGCAGAAGACAGATTTTCATGTTTTGGAACTTTTTTGCAGAGCAAGTCATGTTAGAGCTTCAATGCACAAAATCACTAGTTTAGAGCGTTATAAGAACTGTAATGCTGTTTTAGTGCAAATGATGAGAATGCAAAGCCACAGATGCTGAAAAGCTTCTTTCTCAGTGAGAGAAAGTTGTTTTATGCAATAATAAGACTAAAGTTTAAGTATATAAAAGATGTTTCTTTCTTATGAAATGTAATGATATTTGCAATGCAGAAGACAGATTTTCATATTTTGGAGATTTTTTGCAGAGCAAGTCATGTTAGAGCTTCAATGCACAAAATCACTAGATTAGAGCGTTATAAGAACTCTAATGCTGTTTTAGTGCAAATAAGCAAATGATGAGAATGGAAGGCCACAGATGCTGAAATGCTTCTTTCTCAGTGAGAGAAAGTTGTTTCATGCAATAATAAGACTAAAGTTTAAGTTTATAAAAGATGTTTCTTTCTTATGAAATGTAATTTTATTTGCAATGCAGAAGACAGATTTTCATATTTTGGAGATTTTTTGCAGAGCAAGTCATGTTAGAGCTTCAATGCACAAAATCACTAGTTTAGAGCGTTATAAGAACTCTAATGCTGTTTTAGTGCAAATGATGAGAATGCAAAGCCACAGATGCTGAAAAGCTTCATTCTCAGTGAGAGAAAGTTGTTTTATGCAATAATAAGACTAAAGTTTAAGTATATAAAAGATGTTTCTTTCTTATGAAATGTAATGTTCTTTGCAATGCAGAAGACAGATTTTCATGTTTTGGAACTTTTTTGCAGAGCAAGTCATGTTAGAGCTTCAATGCACAAAATCACTAGTTTAGAGCGTTATAAGAACTCTAATGCTGTTTTAGATCAAATAAGCAAATGATGAGAAAGCAATACCACAGCTTCATTCTCAGTGAGAGAAAGTTGTTTTATGCACTTTTCAGAGTACAGCTTAAGTACATGAAAGATGTATATTTCCCATGAAATGCAACATTAGCTGCAATGCAGAAGACAGATTTTCATGTTTTGGAACTTTTTTGCAGAGCAAGTCATGTTAGAGCTTCAATGCACAAAATCACTAGTTTAGAGCGTTATAAGAACTCTAATGCTGTGTTAGTGCAAATAAGCAAACGAAGTGAAAGCAAAACCAGAGATGCTGAAAAGCTTCTTTCTCAGTGAGAGAAAGTTGTTTTATGCACTTTTCAGAGTACAGCTTAAGTACATGAAAGATGTTTATTTCCCATGAAATGCAACGTTAGCTGCAATGCAGAAGACAGCTGTATCTAGTGCAACTAAGCAAATGAAGTGAAAACAAAACCAGAGATGCTGAAAAGCTTCTTTCTCAGTGAGAGAAAGTTGTTTCATGCAATATTAAGAGTAAATCTTAAATACATGAAAGATGTTTATTTCTCATGAAATGCACCGTTAGCTGCAATGCAGAAGACAGATTTTCATGTTTTGGAACTTTTTTTCAGAGCAAGTCATGTTAGAGCTTCAATGCACAAAATCACTAGTTTAGAGCGTTATAAGAACTCTAATGCTGTTTTAGTGCAAATGATGAGAGTGCAAAGCCACAGATGCTGAAAAGCTTCATTCTCAGTGAGAGAAAGTTGTTTTATGCAATAATAAGACTAAAGTTTAAGTATATAAAAGATGTTTCTTTCTTATGAAATGTAATGTTCTTTGCAATGCAGAAGACAGATTTTCATGTTTTGGAACTTTTTTGCAGAGCAAGTCATGTTAGAGCTTCAATGAACAAAATCACTAGTTTAGAGCGTTATAAGAACTCTAATGCTGTTTTAGATCAAATAAGCAAATGATGAGAAAGCAATACCACAGCTTCATTCTCAGTGAGAGAAAGTTGTTTTATGCACTTTTCAGAGTACAGCTTAAGTACATGAAAGATGTTTATTTCCCATGAAATGCAACATTAGCTGCAATGCAGAAGACAGATTTTCATGTTTTGGAACTTTTTTGCAGAGCAAGTCATGTTAGAGCTTCAATGCACAAAATCACTAGTTTAGAGCGTTATAAGAACTGTAATGCTGTTTTAGTGCAAATGATGAGAATGCAAAGCCACAGATGCTGAAAAGCTTCTTTCTCAGTGAGAGAAAGTTGTTTTATGCAATAATAAGACTAAAGTTTAAGTATATAAAAGATGTTTCTTTCTTATGAAATGTAATGTTATTTGCAATGCAGAAGACAGATTTTCATATTTTGGAGATTGTTTGCAGAGCAAGTCATGTTAGAGCTTCAATGCACAAAATCACTAGTTTAGAGCGTTATAAGAACTCTAATGCTGTTTTAGTGCAAATAAGCAAATGATGAGAATGGAAGGCCACAGATGCTGAAATGCTTCTTTCTCAGTGAGAGAAATTTGTTTTATGCAATAATAAGACTAAAGTTTAAGTATATAAAAGATGTTTCTTTCTTATGAAATGTAATGTTATTTGCAATGCAGAAGACAGATTTTCATATTTTGGAGATTTTTTGCAGAGCAAGTCATGTTAGAGCTTCAATGCACAAAATCACTAGTTTAGAGCGTTATAAGAACTGTAATGCTGTTTTAGTGCAAATGATGAGAATGCAAAAACACAGATGCTGAAAAGCTTCTTTCTCAGTGAGAGAAAGTTGTTTTATGCAATAATAAGACTAAAGTTTAAGTATATAAAAGATGTTTCTTTCTTATGAAATGTAATGTTATTTGCAATGCAGAAGACAGATTTTCATATTTTGGAGATTTTTTGCAGAGCAAGTCTTGTTAGAGCTTCAATGCACAAAATCACTAGTTTAGAGCGTTATAAGAACTCTAATGCTGTTTTAGTGCAAATAAGCAAATGATGAGAACGCAATACCACAGCTGCTGAAAAGCTTCATTCTCAGTGAGAGATAGTTGTTTTATGCACTTTTCAGAGTACAGCTTAAGTACATGAAAGATGTTTATTTCCCATGAAATGCAACGTTAGCTGCAATGCAGAAGACAGATTTTCATGTTTTGGAACTTTTTTGCAGAGCAAGTCATGTTAGAGCTTCAATGCACAAAATCACTAGTTTAGAGCGTTATAAGAACTGTAATGCTGTTTTAGTGCAAATGATGAGAATGCAAAGCCACAGATGCTGAAAAGCTTCTTTCTCAGTGAGAGAAAGTTGTTTTATGCAATAATAAGACTAAAGTTTAAGTATATAAAAGATGTTTCTTTCTTATGAAATGTAATGTTATTTGCAATGCAGAAGACAGATTTTCATATTTTGGAGATTTTTTGCAGAGCAAGTCATGTTAGAGCTTCAATGCACAAAATCACTAGATTAGAGCGTTATAAGAACTCTAATGAAGTTTTAGTGCAAATAAGCAAATGATGAGAATGGAAGGCCACAGATGCTGAAATGCTTCTTTCTCAGTGAGAGAAAGTTGTTTTATGCAATAATAAGACTAAAGTTTAAGTATATAAAAGATGTTTCTTTCTTATGAAATGTAATGTTATTTGCAATGCAGAAGACAGATTTTCATATTTTGGAGATTTTTTGCAGAGCAAGTCATGTTAGAGCTTCAATGCACAAAATCACTAGTTTAGAGCGTTATAAGAACTCTAATGCTGTTTTAGTGCAAATAAGCAAATGATGAGAATGGAAGGCCACAGATGCTGAAATGCTTCTTTCTCAGTGAGAGAAAGTTGTTTTATGCAATAATAAGACTAAAGTTTAAGTATATAAAAGATGTTTCTTTCTTATGAAATGTAATGTTATTTGCAATGCAGAAGACAGATTTTCATATTTTGGAGATTTTTTGCAGAGCAAGTCATGTTAGAGCTTCAATGCACAAAATCACTAGTTTAGAGCGTTATAAGAACTCTAATGCTGTTTTAGTGCAAATGATGAGAATGCAAAGCCACAGATGCTGAAAAGCTTCATTCTCAGTGAGAGAAAGTTGTTTTATGCACTTTTCAGAGTACAGCATAAGTACATGAAAGATGTTTATTTCCCATGAAATGCAACGTTAGCTGCAATGCAGAAGACAGATTTTCATGTTTTGGAACTTTTTTGCAGAGCAAGTCATGTTAGAGCTTCAATGCACAAAATCACTAGTTTAGAGCGTTATAAGAACTGTAATGCTGTTTTAGTGCAAATGATGAGAATGCAAAAACACAGATGCTGAAAAGCTTCTTTCTCAGTGAGAGAAAGTTGTTTTATGCAATAATAAGACTAAAGTTTAAGTATATAAAAGATGTTTCTTTCTATGAAATGTAATGTTATATGCAATGCAGAAGACAGATTTTCATATTTTGGAGATTTTTTGCAGAGCAAGTCATGTTAGAGCTTCAATGCACAAAATCACTAGTTTAGAGCGTTATAAGAACTCTAATGCTGTTTTAGATCAAATAAGCAAATGATGAGAAAGCAATACCACAGCTTCATTCTCAGTGAGAGAAAGTTGTTTTATGCACTTTTCAGAGTACAGCTTAAGTACATGAAAGATGTTTATTTCCCATGAAATGCAACATTAGCTGCAATGCAGAAGACAGATTTTCATGTTTTGGAACTTTTTTGCAGAGCAAGTCATGTTAGAGCTTCAATGCACAAAATCACTAGTTTAGAGCGTTATAAGAACTCTAATGCTGTGTTAGTGCAAATAAGCAAACGAAGTGAAAGCAAAACCAGAGATGCTGAAAAGCTTCTTTCTCAGTGAGAGAAAGTTGTTTTATGCACTTTTCAGAGTACAGCTTAAGTACATGAAAGATGTTTATTTCCCATGAAATGCAACGTTAGCTGCAATGCAGAAGACAGCTGTATCTAGTGCAACTAAGCAAATGAAGTGAAAACAAAACCAGAGATGCTGAAAAGCTTCTTTCTCAGTGAGAGAAAGTTGTTTCATGCAATATTAAGAGTAAATCTTAAATACATGAAAGATGTTTATTTCTCATGAAATGCACCGTTAGCTGCAATGCAGAAGGCAGATTTTCATGTTTTGGAACTTTTTTTCAGAGCAAGTCATGTTAGAGCTTCAATGCACAAAATCACTAGTTTAGAGCGTTATAAGAACTCTAATGCTGTTTTAGTGCAAATGATGAGAGTGCAAAGCCACAGATGCTGAAAAGCTTCATTCTCAGTGAGAGAAAGTTGTTTTATGCACTTTTCAGAGTACAGCTTAAGTACATGAAAGATGTTTATTTCCCATGAAATGCAACATTAGCTGCAATGCAGAAGACAGATTTTCATGTTTTGGAACTTTTTTGCAGAGCAAGTCATGTTAGAGCTTCAATGCACAAAATCACTAGTTTAGAGCGTTATAAGAACTGTAATGCTGTTTTAGTGCAAATGATGAGAATGCAAAGCCACAGATGCTGAAAAGCTTCTTTCTCAGTGAGAGAAAGTTGTTTTATGCAATAATAAGACTAAAGTTTAAGTATATAAAAGATGTTTCTTTCTTATGAAATGTAATGTTATTTGCAATGCAGAAGACAGATTTTCATATTTTGGAGATTGTTTGCAGAGCAAGTCATGTTAGAGCTTCAATGCACAAAATCACTAGTTTAGAGCGTTATAAGAACTCTAATGCTGTTTTAGTGCAAATAAGCAAATGATGAGAATGGAAGGCCACAGATGCTGAAATGCTTCTTTCTCAGTGAGAGAAAGTTGTTTTATGCAATAATAAGACTAAAGTTTAAGTATATAAAAGATGTTTCTTTCTTATGAAATGTAATGTTATTTGCAATGCAGAAGACAGATTTTCATATTTTGGAGATTTTTTGCAGAGCAAGTCATGTTAGAGGTTCAATGCACAAAATCACTAGTTTAGAGCGTTATAAGAACTGTAATGCTGTTTTAGTGCAAATGATGAGAATGCAAAGCCACAGATGCTGAAAAGCTTCATTCTCAGTGAGAGAAAGTTGTTTTATGCAATAATAAGACTAAAGTTTAAGTATATAAAAGATGTTTCTTTCTTATGAAATGTAATGTTCTTTGCAATGCAGAAGACAGATTTTCATGTTTTGGAACTTTTTTGCAGAGCAAGTCATGTTAGAGCTTCAATGCACAAAATCACTAGTTTAGAGCGTTATAAGAACTCTAATGCTGTTTTAGATCAAATAAGCAAATGATGAGAAAGCAATACCACAGCTTCATTCTCAGTGAGAGAAAGTTGTTTTATGCACTTTTCAGAGTACAGCTTAAGTACATGAAAGATGTTTATTTCCCATGAAATGCAACATTAGCTGCAATGCAGAAGACAGATTTTCATGTTTTGGAACTTTTTTGCAGAGCAAGTCATGTTAGAGCTTCAATGCACAAAATCACTAGTTTAGAGCGTTATAAGAACTGTAATGCTGTTTTAGTGCAAATGATGAGAATGCAAAGCCACAGATGCTGAAAAGCTTCTTTCTCAGTGAGAGAAAGTTGTTTTATGCAATAATAAGACTAAAGTTTAAGTATATAAAAGATGTTTCTTTCTTATGAAATGTAATGTTATTTGCAATGCAGAAGACAGATTTTCATATTTTGGAGATTGTTTGCAGAGCAAGTCATGTTAGAGCTTCAATGCACAAAATCACTAGTTTAGAGCGTTATAAGAACTCTAATGCTGTTTTAGTGCAAATAAGCAAATGATGAGAATGGAAGGCCACAGATGCTGAAATGCTTCTTTCTCAGTGAGAGAAAGTTGTTTTATGCAATAATAAGACTAAAGTTTAAGTATATAAAAGATGTTTCTTTCTTATGAAATGTAATGTTATTTGCAATGCAGAAGACAGATTTTCATATTTTGGAGATTTTTTGCAGAGCAAGTCATGTTAGAGCTTCAATGCACAAAATCACTAGTTTAGAGCGTTATAAGAACTCTAATGCTGTTTTAGTGCAAATAAGCAAATGATGAGAATGGAAGGCCACAGATGCTGAAATGCTTCTTTCTCAGTGAGAGAAAGTTGTTTTATGCAATAATAATACTAAAGTTTAAGTATATAAAAGATGTTTCTTTCTTATGAAATGTAATGTTATTTGCAATGCAGAAGACAGATTTTCATATTTTGGAGATTTTTTGCAGAGCAAGTCATGTTAGAGCTTCAATGCACAAAATCACTAGTTTAGAGCGTTATAAGAACTCTAATGCTGTTTTATTGCAAATGATGAGAATGCAAAGCCACAGATGCTGAAAAGCTTCATTCTCAGTGAGAGAAAGTTGTTTTATGCACTTTTCAGAGTACAGCATAAGTACATGAAAGATGTTTATTTCCCATGAAATGCAACGTTAGCTGCAATGCAGAAGACAGATTTTCATGTTTTGGAACTTTTTTGCAGAGCAAGTCATGTTAGAGCTTCAATGCACAAAATCACTAGTTTAGAGCGTTATAAGAACTGTAATGCTGTTTTAGTGCAAATGATGAGAATGCAAAAACACAGATGCTGAAAAGCTTCTTTCTCAGTGAGAGAAAGTTGTTTTATGCAATAATAAGACTAAAGTTTAAGTATATAAAAGATGTTTCTTTCTATGAAATGTAATGTTATATGCAATGCAGAAGACAGATTTTCATATTTTGGAGATTTTTTGCAGAGCAAGTCATGTTAGAGCTTCAATGCACAAAATCACTAGTTTAGAGCGTTATAAGAACTCTAATGCTGTTTTAGATCAAATAAGCAAATGATGAGAAAGCAATACCACAGCTTCATTCTCAGTGAGAGAAAGTTGTTTTATGCACTTTTCAGAGTACAGCTTAAGTACATGAAAGATGTTTATTTCCCATGAAATGCAACATTAGCTGCAATGCAGAAGACAGATTTTCATGTTTTGGAACTTTTTTGCAGAGCAAGTCATGTTAGAGCTTCAATGCACAAAATCACTAGTTTAGAGCGTTATAAGAACTCTAATGCTGTGTTAGTGCAAATAAGCAAACGAAGTGAAAGCAAAACCAGAGATGCTGAAAAGCTTCTTTCTCAGTGAGAGAAAGTTGTTTTATGCACTTTTCAGAGTACAGCTTAAGTACATGAAAGATGTTTATTTCCCATGAAATGCAACGTTAGCTGCAATGCAGAAGACAGCTGTATCTAGTGCAACTAAGCAAATGAAGTGAAAACAAAACCAGAGATGCTGAAAAGCTTCTTTCTCAGTGAGAGAAAGTTGTTTCATGCAATATTAAGAGTAAATCTTAAATACATGAAAGATGTTTATTTCTCATGAAATGCACCGTTAGCTGCAATGCAGAAGACAGATTTTCATGTTTTGGAACTTTTTTTCAGAGCAAGTCATGTTAGAGCTTCAATGCACAAAATCACTAGTTTAGAGCGTTATAAGAACTCTAATGCTGTTTTAGTGCAAATGATGAGAGTGCAAAGCCACAGATGCTGAAAAGCTTCATTCTCAGTGAGAGAAAGTTGTTTTATGCACTTTTCAGAGTACAGCTTAAGTACATGAAAGATGTTTATTTCCCATGAAATGCAACGTTAGCTGCAATGCAGAAGACAGATTTTCATGTTTTGGAACTTTTTTGCAGCGCAAGTCATGTTAGAACTTCAATGCACAAAATCACTAGTTTAGAGCATTATAAGAACTGTAATGCTGTTTTAGTGCAAATGATGAGAATGCAAAGCCACAGATGCTGAAAAGCTTCTTTCTCAGTGAGAGAAAGTTGTTTTATGCACTTTTCAGAGTACAGCTTAAGTACATGAAATCTGTTTATTTCCCATGAAATGCAACGTTAGCTGCAATGCAGAAGACAGATTTTCATGTTTTGGAACTTTTTTGCAGAGCAAGTCATGTTAGAGCTTCAATGCACAAAATCACTAGTTTAGAGCGTTATAAGAACTGTAATGCTGTTTTAGTGCAAATGATGAGAATGCAAAGCCACAGATGCTGAAAAGCTTCTTTCTCAGTGAGAGAAAGTTGTTTTATGCAATAATAAGACTAAAGTTTAAGTATATAAAAGATGTTTCTTTCTTATGAAATGTAATGATATTTGCAATGCAGAAGACAGATTTTCATATTTTGGAGATTTTTTGCAGAGCAAGTCATGTTAGAGCTTCAATGCACAAAATCACTAGATTAGAGCGTTATAAGAACTCTAATGCTGTTTTAGTGCAAATAAGCAAATGATGAGAATGGAAGGCCACAGATGCTGAAATGCTTCTTTCTCAGTGAGAGAAAGTTGTTTCATGCAATAATAAGACTAAAGTTTAAGTATATAAAAGATGTTTCTTTCTTATGAAATGTAATTTTATTTGCAATGCAGAAGACAGATTTTCATATTTTGGAGATTTTTTGCAGAGCAAGTCATGTTAGAGCTTCAATGCACAAAATCACTAGTTTAGAGCGTTATAAGAACTCTAATGCTGTTTTAGTGCAAATGATGAGAATGCAAAGCCACAGATGCTGAAAAGCTTCATTCTCAGTGAGAGAAAGTTGTCTTATGCAATAATAAGACTAAAGTTTAAGTATATAAAAGATGTTTCTTTCTTATGAAATGTAATGTTCTTTGCAATGCAGAAGACAGATTTTCATGTTTTGGAACTTTTTTGCAGAGCAAGTCATGTTAGAGCTTCAATGCACAAAATCACTAGTTTAGAGCGTTATAAGAACTCTAATGCTGTTTTAGATCAAATAAGCAAATGATGAGAAAGCAATACCACAGCTTCATTCTCAGTGAGAGAAAGTTGTTTTATGCACTTTTCAGAGTACAGCTTAAGTACATGAAAGATGTATATTTCCCATGAAATGCAACATTAGCTGCAATGCAGAAGACAGATTTTCATGTTTTGGAACTTTTTTGCAGAGCAAGTCATGTTAGAGCTTCAATGCACAAAATCACTAGTTTAGAGCGTTATAAGAACTCTAATGCTGTGTTAGTGCAAATAAGCAAACGAAGTGAAAGCAAAACCAGAGATGCTGAAAAGCTTCTTTCTCAGTGAGAGAAAGTTGTTTTATGCACTTTTCAGAGTACAGCTTAAGTACATGAAAGATGTTTATTTCCCATGAAATGCAACGTTAGCTGCAATGCAGAAGACAGCTGTATCTAGTGCAACTAAGCAAATGAAGTGAAAACAAAACCAGAGATGCTGAAAAGCTTCTTTCTCAGTGAGAGAAAGTTGTTTCATGCAATATTAAGAGTAAATCTTAAATACATGAAAGATGTTTATTTCTCATGAAATGCACCGTTAGCTGCAATGCAGAAGACAGATTTTCATGTTTTGGAACTTTTTTTCAGAGCAAGTCATGTTAGAGCTTCAATGCACAAAATCACTAGTTTAGAGCGTTATAAGAACTCTAATGCTGTTTTAGTGCAAATGATGAGAGTGCAAAGCCACAGATGCTGAAAAGCTTCATTCTCAGTGAGAGAAAGTTGTTTTATGCAATAATAAGACTAAAGTTTAAGTATATAAAAGATGTTTCTTTCTTATGAAATGTAATGTTCTTTGCAATGCAGAAGACAGATTTTCATGTTTTGGAACTTTTTTGCAGAGCAAGTCATGTTAGAGCTTCAATGAACAAAATCACTAGTTTAGAGCGTTATAAGAACTCTAATGCTGTTTTAGATCAAATAAGCAAATGATGAGAAAGCAATACCACAGCTTCATTCTCAGTGAGAGAAAGTTGTTTTATGCACTTTTCAGAGTACAGCTTAAGTACATGAAAGATGTTTATTTCCCATGAAATGCAACATTAGCTGCAATGCAGAAGACAGATTTTCATGTTTTGGAACTTTTTTGCAGAGCAAGTCATGTTAGAGCTTCAATGCACAAAATCACTAGTTTAGAGCGTTATAAGAACTGTAATGCTGTTTTAGTGCAAATGATGAGAATGCAAAGCCACAGATGCTGAAAAGCTTCTTTCTCAGTGAGAGAAAGTTGTTTTATGCAATAATAAGACTAAAGTTTAAGTATATAAAAGATGTTTCTTTCTTATGAAATGTAATGTTATTTGCAATGCAGAAGACAGATTTTCATATTTTGGAGATTGTTTGCAGAGCAAGTCATGTTAGAGCTTCAATGCACAAAATCACTAGTTTAGAGCGTTATAAGAACTCTAATGCTGTTTTAGTGCAAATAAGCAAATGATGAGAATGGAAGGCCACAGATGCTGAAATGCTTCTTTCTCAGTGAGAGAAATTTGTTTTATGCAATAATAAGACTAAAGTTTAAGTATATAAAAGATGTTTCTTTCTTATGAAATGTAATGTTATTTGCAATGCAGAAGACAGATTTTCATATTTTGGAGATTTTTTGCAGAGCAAGTCATGTTAGAGCTTCAATGCACAAAATCACTAGTTTAGAGCGTTATAAGAACTGTAATGCTGTTTTAGTGCAAATGATGAGAATGCAAAAACACAGATGCTGAAAAGCTTCTTTCTCAGTGAGAGAAAGTTGTTTTATGCAATAATAAGACTAAAGTTTAAGTATATAAAAGATGTTTCTTTCTTATGAAATGTAATGTTATTTGCAATGCAGAAGACAGATTTTCATATTTTGGAGATTTTTTGCAGAGCAAGTCTTGTTAGAGCTTCAATGCACAAAATCACTAGTTTAGAGCGTTATAAGAACTCTAATGCTGTTTTAGTGCAAATAAGCAAATGATGAGAACGCAATACCACAGCTGCTGAAAAGCTTCATTCTCAGTGAGAGATAGTTGTTTTATGCACTTTTCAGAGTACAGCTTAAGTACATGAAAGATGTTTATTTCCCATGAAATGCAACGTTAGCTGCAATGCAGAAGACAGATTTTCATGTTTTGGAACTTTTTTGCAGAGCAAGTCATGTTAGAGCTTCAATGCACAAAATCACTAGTTTAGAGCGTTATAAGAACTGTAATGCTGTTTTAGTGCAAATGATGAGAATGCACAGCCACAGATGCTGAAAAGCTTCTTTCTCAGTGAGAGAAAGTTGTTTTATGCAATAATAAGACTAAAGTTTAAGTATATAAAATATGTTTCTTTCTTATGAAATGTAATGTTATTTGCAATGCAGAAGACAGATTTTCATATTTTGGAGATTTTTTGCAGAGCAAGTCATGTTAGAGCTTCAATGCACAAAATCACTAGATTAGAGCGTTATAAGAACTCTAATGAAGTTTTAGTGCAAATAAGCAAATGATGAGAATGGAAGGCCACAGATGCTGAAATGCTTCTTTCTCAGTGAGAGAAAGTTGTTTTATGCAATAATAAGACTAAAGTTTAAGTATATAAAAGATGTTTCTTTCTTATGAAATGTAATGTTATTTGCAATGCAGAAGACAGATTTTCATATTTTGGAGATTTTTTGCAGAGCAAGTCATGTTAGAGCTTCAATGCACAAAATCACTAGTTTAGAGCGTTATAAGAACTCTAATGCTGTTTTAGTGCAAATAAGCAAATGATGAGAATGGAAGGCCACAGTTGCTGAAATGCTTCTTTCTCAGTGAGAGAAAGTTGTTTTATGCAATAATAAGACTAAAGTTTAAGTATATAAAAGATGTTTCTTTCTTATGAAATGTAATGTTATTTGCAATGCAGAAGACAGATTTTCATATTTTGGAGATTTTTTGCAGAGCAAGTCATGTTAGAGCTTCAATGCACAAAATCACTAGTTTAGAGCGTTATAAGAACTCTAATGCTGTTTTAGTGCAAATGATGAGAATGCAAAGCCACAGATGCTGAAAAGCTTCATTCTCAGTGAGAGAAAGTTGTTTTATGCACTTTTCAGAGTACAGCATAAGTACATGAAAGATGTTTATTTCCCATGAAATGCAACGTTAGCTGCAATGCAGAAGACAGATTTTCATGTTTTGGAACTTTTTTGCAGAGCAAGTCATGTTAGAGCTTCAATGCACAAAATCACTAGTTTAGAGCGTTATAAGAACTGTAATGCTGTTTTAGTGCAAATGATGAGAATGCAAAAACACAGATGCTGAAAAGCTTCTTTCTCAGTGAGAGAAAGTTGTTTTATGCAATAATAAGACTAAAGTTTAAGTATATAAAAGATGTTTCTTTCTATGAAATGTAATGTTATATGCAATGCAGAAGACAGATTTTCATATTTTGGAGATTTTTTGCAGAGCAAGTCATGTTAGAGCTTCAATGCACAAAATCACTAGTTTAGAGCGTTATAAGAACTCTAATGCTGTTTTAGATCAAATAAGCAAATGATGAGAAAGCAATACCACAGCTTCATTCTCAGTGAGAGAAAGTTGTTTTATGCACTTTTCAGAGTACAGCTTAAGTACATGAAAGATGTTTATTTCCCATGAAATGCAACATTAGCTGCAATGCAGAAGACAGATTTTCATGTTTTGGAACTTTTTTGCAGAGCAAGTCATGTTAGAGCTTCAATGCACAAAATCACTAGTTTAGAGCGTTATAAGAACTCTAATGCTGTGTTAGTGCAAATAAGCAAACGAAGTGAAAGCAAAACCAGAGATGCTGAAAAGCTTCTTTCTCAGTGAGAGAAAGTTGTTTTATGCACTTTTCAGAGTACAGCTTAAGTACATGAAAGATGTTTATTTCCCATGAAATGCAACGTTAGCTGCAATGCAGAAGACAGCTGTATCTAGTGCAACTAAGCAAATGAAGTGAAAACAAAACCAGAGATGCTGAAAAGCTTCTTTCTCAGTGAGAGAAAGTTGTTTCATGCAATATTAAGAGTAAATCTTAAATACATGAAAGATGTTTATTTCTCATGAAATGCACCGTTAGCTGCAATGCAGAAGGCAGATTTTCATGTTTTGGAACTTTTTTTCAGAGCAAGTCATGTTAGAGCTTCAATGCACAAAATCACTAGTTTAGAGCGTTATAAGAACTCTAATGCTGTTTTAGTGCAAATGATGAGAGTGCAAAGCCACAGATGCTGAAAAGCTTCATTCTCAGTGAGAGAAAGTTGTTTTATGCACTTTTCAGAGTACAGCTTAAGTACATGAAAGATGTTTATTTCCCATGAAATGCAACATTAGCTGCAATGCAGAAGACAGATTTTCATGTTTTGGAACTTTTTTGCAGAGCAAGTCATGTTAGAGCTTCAATGCACAAAATCACTAGTTTAGAGCGTTATAAGAACTGTAATGCTGTTTTAGTGCAAATGATGAGAATGCAAAGCCACAGATGCTGAAAAGCTTCTTTCTCAGTGAGAGAAAGTTGTTTTATGCAATAATAAGACTAAAGTTTAAGTATATAAAAGATGTTTCTTTCTTATGAAATGTAATGTTATTTGCAATGCAGAAGACAGATTTTCATATTTTGGAGATTGTTTGCAGAGCAAGTCATGTTAGAGCTTCAATGCACAAAATCACTAGTTTAGAGCGTTATAAGAACTCTAATGCTGTTTTAGTGCAAATAAGCAAATGATGAGAATGGAAGGCCACAGATGCTGAAATGCTTCTTTCTCAGTGAGAGAAAGTTGTTTTATGCAATAATAAGACTAAAGTTTAAGTATATAAAAGATGTTTCTTTCTTATGAAATGTAATGTTATTTGCAATGCAGAAGACAGATTTTCATATTTTGGAGATTTTTTGCAGAGCAAGTCATGTTAGAGCTTCAATGCACAAAATCACTAGTTTAGAGCGTTATAAGAACTCTAATGCTGTTTTAGTGCAAATAAGCAAATGATGAGAATGGAAGGCCACAGATGCTGAAATGCTTCTTTCTCAGTGAGAGAAAGTTGTTTTATGCAATAATAATACTAAAGTTTAAGTATATAAAAGATGTTTCTTTCTTATGAAATGTAATGTTATTTGCAATGCAGAAGACAGATTTTCATATTTTGGAGATTTTTTGCAGAGCAAGTCATGTTAGAGCTTCAATGCACAAAATCACTAGTTTAGAGCGTTATAAGAACTCTAATGCTGTTTTATTGCAAATGATGAGAATGCAAAGCCACAGATGCTGAAAAGCTTCATTCTCAGTGAGAGAAAGTTGTTTTATGCACTTTTCAGAGTACAGCATAAGTACATGAAAGATGTTTATTTCCCATGAAATGCAACGTTAGCTGCAATGCAGAAGACAGATTTTCATGTTTTGGAACTTTTTTGCAGAGCAAGTCATGTTAGAGCTTCAATGCACAAAATCACTAGTTTAGAGCGTTATAAGAACTGTAATGCTGTTTTAGTGCAAATGATGAGAATGCAAAAACACAGATGCTGAAAAGCTTCTTTCTCAGTGAGAGAAAGTTGTTTTATGCAATAATAAGACTAAAGTTTAAGTATATAAAAGATGTTTCTTTCTATGAAATGTAATGTTATATGCAATGCAGAAGACAGATTTTCATATTTTGGAGATTTTTTGCAGAGCAAGTCATGTTAGAGCTTCAATGCACAAAATCACTAGTTTAGAGCGTTATAAGAACTCTAATGCTGTTTTAGATCAAATAAGCAAATGATGAGAAAGCAATACCACAGCTTCATTCTCAGTGAGAGAAAGTTGTTTTATGCACTTTTCAGAGTACAGCTTAAGTACATGAAAGATGTTTATTTCCCATGAAATGCAACATTAGCTGCAATGCAGAAGACAGATTTTCATGTTTTGGAACTTTTTTGCAGAGCAAGTCATGTTAGAGCTTCAATGCACAAAATCACTAGTTTAGAGCGTTATAAGAACTCTAATGCTGTGTTAGTGCAAATAAGCAAACGAAGTGAAAGCAAAACCAGAGATGCTGAAAAGCTTCTTTCTCAGTGAGAGAAAGTTGTTTTATGCACTTTTCAGAGTACAGCTTAAGTACATGAAAGATGTTTATTTCCCATGAAATGCAACGTTAGCTGCAATGCAGAAGACAGCTGTATCTAGTGCAACTAAGCAAATGAAGTGAAAACAAAACCAGAGATGCTGAAAAGCTTCTTTCTCAGTGAGAGAAAGTTGTTTCATGCAATATTAAGAGTAAATCTTAAATACATGAAAGATGTTTATTTCTCATGAAATGCACCGTTAGCTGCAATGCAGAAGACAGATTTTCATGTTTTGGAACTTTTTTTCAGAGCAAGTCATGTTAGAGCTTCAATGCACAAAATCACTAGTTTAGAGCGTTATAAGAACTCTAATGCTGTTTTAGTGCAAATGATGAGAGTGCAAAGCCACAGATGCTGAAAAGCTTCATTCTCAGTGAGAGAAAGTTGTTTTATGCACTTTTCAGAGTACAGCTTAAGTACATGAAAGATGTTTATTTCCCATGAAATGCAACGTTAGCTGCAATGCAGAAGACAGATTTTCATGTTTTGGAACTTTTTTGCAGCGCAAGTCATGTTAGAACTTCAATGCACAAAATCACTAGTTTAGAGCATTATAAGAACTGTAATGCTGTTTTAGTGCAAATGATGAGAATGCAAAGCCACAGATGCTGAAAAGCTTCTTTCTCAGTGAGAGAAAGTTGTTTTATGCACTTTTCAGAGTACAGCTTAAGTACATGAAATCTGTTTATTTCCCATGAAATGCAACGTTAGCTGCAATGCAGAAGACAGATTTTCATGTTTTGGAACTTTTTTGCAGAGCAAGTCATGTTAGAGCTTCAATGCACAAAATCACTAGTTTAGAGCGTTATAAGAACTGTAATGCTGTTTTAGTGCAAATGATGAGAATGCAAAGCCACAGATGCTGAAAAGCTTCTTTCTCAGTGAGAGAAAGTTGTTTTATGCAATAATAAGACTAAAGTTTAAGTATATAAAAGATGTTTCTTTCTTATGAAATGTAATGATATTTGCAATGCAGAAGACAGATTTTCATATTTTGGAGATTTTTTGCAGAGCAAGTCATGTTAGAGCTTCAATGCACAAAATCACTAGATTAGAGCGTTATAAGAACTCTAATGCTGTTTTAGTGCAAATAAGCAAATGATGAGAATGGAAGGCCACAGATGCTGAAATGCTTCTTTCTCAGTGAGAGAAAGTTGTTTCATGCAATAATAAGACTAAAGTTTAAGTATATAAAAGATGTTTCTTTCTTATGAAATGTAATTTTATTTGCAATGCAGAAGACAGATTTTCATATTTTGGAGATTTTTTGCAGAGCAAGTCATGTTAGAGCTTCAATGCACAAAATCACTAGTTTAGAGCGTTATAAGAACTCTAATGCTGTTTTAGTGCAAATGATGAGAATGCAAAGCCACAGATGCTGAAAAGCTTCATTCTCAGTGAGAGAAAGTTGTCTTATGCAATAATAAGACTAAAGTTTAAGTATATAAAAGATGTTTCTTTCTTATGAAATGTAATGTTCTTTGCAATGCAGAAGACAGATTTTCATGTTTTGGAACTTTTTTGCAGAGCAAGTCATGTTAGAGCTTCAATGCACAAAATCACTAGTTTAGAGCGTTATAAGAACTCTAATGCTGTTTTAGATCAAATAAGCAAATGATGAGAAAGCAATACCACAGCTTCATTCTCAGTGAGAGAAAGTTGTTTTATGCACTTTTCAGAGTACAGCTTAAGTACATGAAAGATGTATATTTCCCATGAAATGCAACATTAGCTGCAATGCAGAAGACAGATTTTCATGTTTTGGAACTTTTTTGCAGAGCAAGTCATGTTAGAGCTTCAATGCACAAAATCACTAGTTTAGAGCGTTATAAGAACTCTAATGCTGTGTTAGTGCAAATAAGCAAACGAAGTGAAAGCAAAACCAGAGATGCTGAAAAGCTTCTTTCTCAGTGAGAGAAAGTTGTTTTATGCACTTTTCAGAGTACAGCTTAAGTACATGAAAGATGTTTATTTCCCATGAAATGCAACGTTAGCTGCAATGCAGAAGACAGCTGTATCTAGTGCAACTAAGCAAATGAAGTGAAAACAAAACCAGAGATGCTGAAAAGCTTCTTTCTCAGTGAGAGAAAGTTGTTTCATGCAATATTAAGAGTAAATCTTAAATACATGAAAGATGTTTATTTCTCATGAAATGCACCGTTAGCTGCAATGCAGAAGACAGATTTTCATGTTTTGGAACTTTTTTTCAGAGCAAGTCATGTTAGAGCTTCAATGCACAAAATCACTAGTTTAGAGCGTTATAAGAACTCTAATGCTGTTTTAGTGCAAATGATGAGAGTGCAAAGCCACAGATGCTGAAAAGCTTCATTCTCAGTGAGAGAAAGTTGTTTTATGCAATAATAAGACTAAAGTTTAAGTATATAAAAGATGTTTCTTTCTTATGAAATGTAATGTTCTTTGCAATGCAGAAGACAGATTTTCATGTTTTGGAACTTTTTTGCAGAGCAAGTCATGTTAGAGCTTCAATGAACAAAATCACTAGTTTAGAGCGTTATAAGAACTCTAATGCTGTTTTAGATCAAATAAGCAAATGATGAGAAAGCAATACCACAGCTTCATTCTCAGTGAGAGAAAGTTGTTTTATGCACTTTTCAGAGTACAGCTTAAGTACATGAAAGATGTTTATTTCCCATGAAATGCAACATTAGCTGCAATGCAGAAGACAGATTTTCATGTTTTGGAACTTTTTTGCAGAGCAAGTCATGTTAGAGCTTCAATGCACAAAATCACTAGTTTAGAGCGTTATAAGAACTGTAATGCTGTTTTAGTGCAAATGATGAGAATGCAAAGCCACAGATGCTGAAAAGCTTCTTTCTCAGTGAGAGAAAGTTGTTTTATGCAATAATAAGACTAAAGTTTAAGTATATAAAAGATGTTTCTTTCTTATGAAATGTAATGTTATTTGCAATGCAGAAGACAGATTTTCATATTTTGGAGATTGTTTGCAGAGCAAGTCATGTTAGAGCTTCAATGCACAAAATCACTAGTTTAGAGCGTTATAAGAACTCTAATGCTGTTTTAGTGCAAATAAGCAAATGATGAGAATGGAAGGCCACAGATGCTGAAATGCTTCTTTCTCAGTGAGAGAAATTTGTTTTATGCAATAATAAGACTAAAGTTTAAGTATATAAAAGATGTTTCTTTCTTATGAAATGTAATGTTATTTGCAATGCAGAAGACAGATTTTCATATTTTGGAGATTTTTTGCAGAGCAAGTCATGTTAGAGCTTCAATGCACAAAATCACTAGTTTAGAGCG
This sequence comes from Barbus barbus, assembly GCF_936440315.1. Lineage (NCBI taxonomy): Eukaryota > Metazoa > Chordata > Actinopteri > Cypriniformes > Cyprinidae > Barbus > Barbus barbus. The sequence continues at coordinate 29,280 of NW_027636814.1, read as the reverse complement.
TTATAAGAACTGTAATGCTGTTTTAGTGCAAATGATGAGAATGCAAAAACACAGATGCTGAAAAGCTTCTTTCTCAGTGAGAGAAAGTTGTTTTATGCAATAATAAGACTAAAGTTTAAGTATATAAAAGATGTTTCTTTCTTATGAAATGTAATGTTATTTGAAATGCAGAAGACAGATTTTCATATTTTGGAGATTTTTGGCAGAGCAAGTCTTGTTAGAGCTTCAATGCACAAAATCACTAGTTTAGAGCGTTATAAGAACTCTAATGCTGTTTTAGTGCAAATAAGCAAATGATGAGAACGCAATACCACAGCTGCTGAAAAGCTTCATTCTCAGTGAGAGATAGTTGTTTTATGCACTTTTCAGAGTACAGCTTAAGTACATGAAAGATGTTTATTTCCCATGAAATGCAACGTTAGCTGCAATGCAGAAGACAGATTTTCATGTTTTGGAACTTTTTTGCAGAGCAAGTCATGTTAGAGCTTCAATGCACAAAATCACTAGTTTAGAGCGTTATAAGAACTGTAATGCTGTTTTAGTGCAAATGATGAGAATGCACAGCCACAGATGCTGAAAAGCTTCTTTCTCAGTGAGAGAAAGTTGTTTTATGCAATAATAAGACTAAAGTTTAAGTATATAAAATATGTTTCTTTCTTATGAAATGTAATGTTATTTGCAATGCAGAAGACAGATTTTCATATTTTGGAGATTTTTTGCAGAGCAAGTCATGTTAGAGCTTCAATGCACAAAATCACTAGATTAGAGCGTTATAAGAACTCTAATGAAGTTTTAGTGCAAATAAGCAAATGATGAGAATGGAAGGCCACAGATGCTGAAATGCTTCTTTCTCAGTGAGAGAAAGTTGTTTTATGCAATAATAAGACTAAAGTTTAAGTATATAAAAGATGTTTCTTTCTTATGAAATGTAATGTTATTTGCAATGCAGAAGACAGATTTTCATATTTTGGAGATTTTTTGCAGAGCAAGTCATGTTAGAGCTTCAATGCACAAAATCACTAGTTTAGAGCGTTATAAGAACTCTAATGCTGTTTTAGTGCAAATAAGCAAATGATGAGAATGGAAGGCCACAGATGCTGAAATGCTTCTTTCTCAGTGAGAGAAAGTTGTTTTATGCAATAATAAGACTAAAGTTTAAGTATATAAAAGATGTTTCTTTCTTATGAAATGTAATGTTATTTGCAATGCAGAAGACAGATTTTCATATTTTGGAGATTTTTTGCAGAGCAAGTCATGTTAGAGGTTCAATGCACAAAATCACTAGTTTAGAGCGTTATAAGAACTGTAATGCTGTTTTAGTGCAAATGATGAGAATGCAAAGCCACAGATGCTGAAAAGCTTCATTCTCAGTGAGAGAAAGTTGTTTTATGCACTTTTCAGAGTACAGCTTAAGTACATGAAAGATGTTTATTTCCCATGAAATGCAACGTTAGCTGCAATGCAGAAGACAGATTTTCATGTTTTGGAACTTTTTTGCAGAGCAAGTCATGTTAGAGCTTCAATGCACAAAATCACTAGTTTAGAGCGTTATAAGAACTCTAATGCTGTTTTAGTGCAAATGATGAGAATGCAAAGCCACAGATGCTGAAAAGCTTCATTCTCAGTGAGAGAAAGTTGTTTTATGCAATAATAAGACTAAAGTTTAAGTATATAAAAGATGTTTCTTTCTTATGAAATGTAATGTTCTTTGCAATGCAGAAGACAGATTTTCATGTTTTGGAACTTTTTTGCAGAGCAAGTCATGTTAGAGCTTCAATGCACAAAATCACTAGTTTAGAGCGTTATAAGAACCCTAATGCTGTTTTAGATCAAATAAGCAAATGATGAGAAAGCAATACCACAGCTTCATTCTCAGTGAGAGAAAGTTGTTTTATGCACTTTTCAGAGTACAGCTTAAGTACATGAAAGATGTTTATTTCCCATGAAATGCAACATTAGCTGCAATGCAGAAGACAGATTTTCATGTTTTGGAACTTTTTTGCAGAGCAAGTCATGTTAGAGCTTCAATGCACAAAATCACTAGTTTAGAGCGTTATAAGAACTGTAATGCTGTTTTAGTGCAAATGATGAGAATGCAAAGCCACAGATGCTGAAAAGCTTCTTTCTCAGTGAGAGAAAGTTGTTTTATGCAATAATAAGACTAAAGTTTAAGTATATAAAAGATGTTTCTTTCTTATGAAATGTAATGTTATTTGCAATGCAGAAGACAGATTTTCATATTTTGGAGATTGTTTGCAGAGCAAGTCATGTTAGAGCTTCAATGCACAAAATCACTAGTTTAGAGCGTTATAAGAACTCTAATGCTGTTTTAGTGCAAATAAGCAAATGATGAGAATGGAAGGCCACAGATGCTGAAATGCTTCTTTCTCAGTGAGAGAAATTTGTTTTATGCAATAAGACTAAAGTTTAAGTATATAAAAGATGTTTCTTTCTTATGAAATGTAATGTTATTTGCAATGCAGAAGACAGATTTTCATATTTTGGAGATTTTTTGCAGAGCAAGTCATGTTAGAGCTTCAATGCACAAAATCACTAGTTTAGAGCGTTATAAGAACTCTAATGCTGTTTTAGTGCAAATAAGCAAATGATGAGAATGGAAGGCCACAGATGCTGAAATGCTTCTTTCTCAGTGAGAGAAAGTTGTTTTATGCAATAATAAGACTAAAGTTTAAGTATATAAAAGATGTTTCTTTCTTATGAAATGTAATGTTATTTGCAATGCAGAAGACAGATTTTCATATTTTGGAGATTTTTTGCAGAGCAAGTCATGTTAGAGCTTCAATGCACAAAATCACTAGTTTAGAGCGTTATAAGAACTCTAATGCTGTTTTAGTGCAAATGATGAGAATGCAAAGCCACAGATGCTGAAAAGCTTCATTCTCAGTGAGAGAAAGTTGTTTTATGCACTTTTCAGAGTACAGCATAAGTACATGAAAGATGTTTATTTCCCATGAAATGCAACGTTAGCTGCAATGCAGAAGACAGATTTTCATGTTTTGGAACTTTTTTGCAGAGCAAGTCATGTTAGAGCTTCAATGCACAAAATCACTAGTTTAGAGCGTTATAAGAACTGTAATGCTGTTTTAGTGCAAATGATGAGAATGCAAAAACACAGATGCTGAAAAGCTTCTTTCTCAGTGAGAGAAAGTTGTTTTATGCAATAATAAGACTAAAGTTTAAGTATATAAAAGATGTTTCTTTCTATGAAATGTAATGTTATATGCAATGCAGAAGACAGATTTTCATATTTTGGAGATTTTTTGCAGAGCAAGTCATGTTAGAGCTTCAATGCACAAAATCACTAGTTTAGAGCGTTATAAGAACTCTAATGCTGTTTTAGATCAAATAAGCAAATGATGAGAAAGCAATACCACAGCTTCATTCTCAGTGAGAGAAAGTTGTTTTATGCACTTTTCAGAGTACAGCTTAAGTACATGAAAGATGTTTATTTCCCATGAAATGCAACATTAGCTGCAATGCAGAAGACAGATTTTCATGTTTTGGAACTTTTTTGCAGAGCAAGTCATGTTAGAGCTTCAATGCACAAAATCACTAGTTTAGAGCGTTATAAGAACTCTAATGCTGTGTTAGTGCAAATAAGCAAACGAAGTGAAAGCAAAACCAGAGATGCTGAAAAGCTTCTTTCTCAGTGAGAGAAAGTTGTTTTATGCACTTTTCAGAGTACAGCTTAAGTACATGAAAGATGTTTATTTCCCATGAAATGCAACGTTAGCTGCAATGCAGAAGACAGCTGTATCTAGTGCAACTAAGCAAATGAAGTGAAAACAAAACCAGAGATGCTGAAAAGCTTCTTTCTCAGTGAGAGAAAGTTGTTTCATGCAATATTAAGAGTAAATCTTAAATACATGAAAGATGTTTATTTCTCATGAAATGCACCGTTAGCTGCAATGCAGAAGGCAGATTTTCATGTTTTGGAACTTTTTTTCAGAGCAAGTCATGTTAGAGCTTCAATGCACAAAATCACTAGTTTAGAGCGTTATAAGAACTCTAATGCTGTTTTAGTGCAAATGATGAGAGTGCAAAGCCACAGATGCTGAAAAGCTTCATTCTCAGTGAGAGAAAGTTGTTTTATGCACTTTTCAGAGTACAGCTTAAGTACATGAAAGATGTTTATTTCCCATGAAATGCAACATTAGCTGCAATGCAGAAGACAGATTTTCATGTTTTGGAACTTTTTTGCAGAGCAAGTCATGTTAGAGCTTCAATGCACAAAATCACTAGTTTAGAGCGTTATAAGAACTGTAATGCTGTTTTAGTGCAAATGATGAGAATGCAAAGCCACAGATGCTGAAAAGCTTCTTTCTCAGTGAGAGAAAGTTGTTTTATGCAATAATAAGACTAAAGTTTAAGTATATAAAAGATGTTTCTTTCTTATGAAATGTAATGTTATTTGCAATGCAGAAGACAGATTTTCATATTTTGGAGATTGTTTGCAGAGCAAGTCATGTTAGAGCTTCAATGCACAAAATCACTAGTTTAGAGCGTTATAAGAACTCTAATGCTGTTTTAGTGCAAATAAGCAAATGATGAGAATGGAAGGCCACAGATGCTGAAATGCTTCTTTCTCAGTGAGAGAAAGTTGTTTTATGCAATAATAAGACTAAAGTTTAAGTATATAAAAGATGTTTCTTTCTTATGAAATGTAATGTTATTTGCAATGCAGAAGACAGATTTTCATATTTTGGAGATTTTTTGCAGAGCAAGTCATGTTAGAGGTTCAATGCACAAAATCACTAGTTTAGAGCGTTATAAGAACTGTAATGCTGTTTTAGTGCAAATGATGAGAATGCAAAGCCACAGATGCTGAAAAGCTTCATTCTCAGTGAGAGAAAGTTGTTTTATGCACTTTTCAGAGTACAGCTTAAGTACATGAAAGATGTTTATTTCCCATGAAATGCAACGTTAGCTGCAATGCAGAAGACAGATTTTCATGTTTTGGAACTTTTTTGCAGAGCAAGTCATGTTAGAGCTTCAATGCACAAAATCACTAGTTTAGAGCGTTATAAGAACTCTAATGCTGTTTTAGTGCAAATGATGAGAATGCAAAGCCACAGATGCTGAAAAGCTTCATTCTCAGTGAGAGAAAGTTGTTTTATGCAATAATAAGACTAAAGTTTAAGTATATAAAAGATGTTTCTTTCTTATGAAATGTAATGTTCTTTCCAATGCAGAAGACAGATTTTCATGTTTTGGAACTTTTTTGCAGAGCAAGTCATGTTAGAGCTTCAATGCACAAAATCACTAGTTTAGAGCGTTATAAGAACTCTAATGCTGTGTTAGTGCAAATAAGCAAACGAAGTGAAAGCAAAACCAGAGATGCTGAAAAGCTTCTTTCTCAGTGAGAGAAAGTTGTTTTATGCACTTTTCAGAGTACAGCTTAAGTACATGAAAGATGTTTATTTCCCATGAAATGCAACGTTAGCTGCAATGCAGAAGACAGCTGTATCTAGTGCAACTAAGCAAATGAAGTGAAAACAAAACCAGAGATGCTGAAAAGCTTCTTTCTCAGTGAGAGAAAGTTGTTTCATGCAATATTAAGAGTAAATCTTAAATACATGAAAGATGTTTATTTCTCATGAAATGCACCGTTAGCTGCAATGCAGAAGGCAGATTTTCATGTTTTGGAACTTTTTTTCAGAGCAAGTCATGTTAGAGCTTCAATGCACAAAATCACTAGTTTAGAGCGTTATAAGAACTCTAATGCTGTTTTAGTGCAAATGATGAGAGTGCAAAGCCACAGATGCTGAAAAGCTTCATTCTCAGTGAGAGAAAGTTGTTTTATGCACTTTTCAGAGTACAGCTTAAGTACATGAAAGATGTTTATTTCCCATGAAATGCAACATTAGCTGCAATGCAGAAGACAGATTTTCATGTTTTGGAACTTTTTTGCAGAGCAAGTCATGTTAGAGCTTCAATGCACAAAATCACTAGTTTAGAGCGTTATAAGAACTGTAATGCTGTTTTAGTGCAAATGATGAGAATGCAAAGCCACAGATGCTGAAAAGCTTCTTTCTCAGTGAGAGAAAGTTGTTTTATGCAATAATAAGACTAAAGTTTAAGTATATAAAAGATGTTTCTTTCTTATGAAATGTAATGTTATTTGCAATGCAGAAGACAGATTTTCATATTTTGGAGATTGTTTGCAGAGCAAGTCATGTTAGAGCTTCAATGCACAAAATCACTAGTTTAGAGCGTTATAAGAACTCTAATGCTGTTTTAGTGCAAATAAGCAAATGATGAGAATGGAAGGCCACAGATGCTGAAATGCTTCTTTCTCAGTGAGAGAAAGTTGTTTTATGCAATAATAAGACTAAAGTTTAAGTATATAAAAGATGTTTCTTTCTTATGAAATGTAATGTTATTTGCAATGCAGAAGACAGATTTTCATATTTTGGAGATTTTTTGCAGAGCAAGTCATGTTAGAGGTTCAATGCACAAAATCACTAGTTTAGAGCGTTATAAGAACTGTAATGCTGTTTTAGTGCAAATGATGAGAATGCAAAGCCACAGATGCTGAAAAGCTTCATTCTCAGTGAGAGAAAGTTGTTTTATGCACTTTTCAGAGTACAGCTTAAGTACATGAAAGATGTTTATTTCCCATGAAATGCAACGTTAGCTGCAATGCAGAAGACAGATTTTCATGTTTTGGAACTTTTTTGCAGAGCAAGTCATGTTAGAGCTTCAATGCACAAAATCACTAGTTTAGAGCGTTATAAGAACTCTAATGCTGTTTTAGTGCAAATGATGAGAATGCAAAGCCACAGATGCTGAAAAGCTTCATTCTCAGTGAGAGAAAGTTGTTTTATGCAATAATAAGACTAAAGTTTAAGTATATAAAAGATGTTTCTTTCTTATGAAATGTAATGTTCTTTGCAATGCAGAAGACAGATTTTCATGTTTTGGAACTTTTTTGCAGAGCAAGTCATGTTAGAGCTTCAATGCACAAAATCACTAGTTTAGAGCGTTATAAGAACCCTAATGCTGTTTTAGATCAAATAAGCAAATGATGAGAAAGCAATACCACAGCTTCATTCTCAGTGAGAGAAAGTTGTTTTATGCACTTTTCAGAGTACAGCTTAAGTACATGAAAGATGTTTATTTCCCATGAAATGCAACATTAGCTGCAATGCAGAAGACAGATTTTCATGTTTTGGAACTTTTTTGCAGAGCAAGTCATGTTAGAGCTTCAATGCACAAAATCACTAGTTTAGAGCGTTATAAGAACTGTAATGCTGTTTTAGTGCAAATGATGAGAATGCAAAGCCACAGATGCTGAAAAGCTTCTTTCTCAGTGAGAGAAAGTTGTTTTATGCAATAATAAGACTAAAGTTTAAGTATATAAAAGATGTTTCTTTCTTATGAAATGTAATGTTATTTGCAATGCAGAAGACAGATTTTCATATTTTGGAGATTGTTTGCAGAGCAAGTCATGTTAGAGCTTCAATGCACAAAATCACTAGTTTAGAGCGTTATAAGAACTCTAATGCTGTTTTAGTGCAAATAAGCAAATGATGAGAATGGAAGGCCACAGATGCTGAAATGCTTCTTTCTCAGTGAGAGAAATTTGTTTTATGCAATAATAAGACTAAAGTTTAAGTATATAAAAGATGTTTCTTTCTTATGAAATGTAATGTTATTTGCAATGCAGAAGACAGATTTTCATATTTTGGAGATTTTTTGCAGAGCAAGTCATGTTAGAGCTTCAATGCACAAAATCACTAGTTTAGAGCGTTATAAGAACTGTAATGCTGTTTTAGTGCAAATGATGAGAATGCAAAAACACAGATGCTGAAAAGCTTCTTTCTCAGTGAGAGAAAGTTGTTTTATGCAATAATAAGACTAAAGTTTAAGTATATAAAAGATGTTTCTTTCTTATGAAATGTAATGTTATTTGCAATGCAGAAGACAGATTTTCATATTTTGGAGATTTTTTGCAGAGCAAGTCTTGTTAGAGCTTCAATGCACAAAATCACTAGTTTAGAGGGTTATAAGAACTCTAATGCTGTTTTAGTGCAAATAAGCAAATGATGAGAACGCAATACCACAGCTGCTGAAAAGCTTCATTCTCAGTGAGAGATAGTTGTTTTATGCACTTTTCAGAGTACAGCTTAAGTACATGAAAGATGTTTATTTCCCATGAAATGCAACGTTAGCTGCAATGCAGAAGACAGATTTTCATGTTTTGGAACTTTTTTGCAGAGCAAGTCATGTTAGAGCTTCAATGCACAAAATCACTAGTTTAGAGCGTTATAAGAACTGTAATGCTGTTTTAGTGCAAATGATGAGAATGCAAAGCCACAGATGCTGAAAAGCTTCTTTCTCAGTGAGAGAAAGTTGTTTTATGCAATAATAAGACTAAAGTTTAAGTATATAAAAGATGTTTCTTTCTTATGAAATGTAATGTTATTTGCAATGCAGAAGACAGATTTTCATATTTTGGAGATTTTTTGCAGAGCAAGTCATGTTAGAGCTTCAATGCACAAAATCACTAGATTAGAGCGTTATAAGAACTCTAATGAAGTTTTAGTGCAAATAAGCAAATGATGAGAATGGAAGGCCACAGATGCTGAAATGCTTCTTTCTCAGTGAGAGAAAGTTGTTTTATGCAATAATAAGACTAAAGTTTAAGTATATAAAAGATGTTTCTTTCTTATGAAATGTAATGTTATTTGCAATGCAGAAGACAGATTTTCATATTTTGGAGATTTTTTGCAGAGCAAGTCATGTTAGAGCTTCAATGCACAAAATCACTAGTTTAGAGCGTTATAAGAACTCTAATGCTGTTTTAGTGCAAATAAGCAAATGATGAGAATGTAAGGCCACAGATGCTGAAATGCTTCTTTCTCAGTGAGAGAAAGTTGTTTTATGCAATAATAAGACTAAAGTTTAAGTATATAAAAGATGTTTCTTTCTTATGAAATGTAATGTTATTTGCAATGCAGAAGACAGATTTTCATATTTTGGAGATTTTTTGCAGAGCAAGTCATGTTAGAGCTTCAATGCACAAAATCACTAGATTAGAGCGTTATAAGAACTCTAATGAAGTTTTAGTGCAAATAAGCAAATGATGAGAATGGAAGGCCACAGATGCTGAAATGCTTCTTTCTCAGTGAGAGAAAGTTGTTTTATGCAATAATAAGACTAAAGTTTAAGTATATAAAAGATGTTTCTTTCTTATGAAATGTAATGTTATTTGCAATGCAGAAGACAGATTTTCATATTTTGGAGATTTTTTGCAGAGCAAGTCATGTTAGAGCTTCAATGCACAAAATCACTAGTTTAGAGCGTTATAAGAACTCTAATGCTGTTTTAGTGCAAATAAGCAAATGATGAGAATGGAAGGCCACAGATGCTGAAATGCTTCTTTCTCAGTGAGAGAAAGTTGTTTTATGCAATAATAAGACTAAAGTTTAAGTATATAAAAGATGTTTCTTTCTTATGAAATGTAATGTTATTTGCAATGCAGAAGACAGATTTTCATATTTTGGAGATTTTTTGCAGAGCAAGTCATGTTAGAGCTTCAATGCACAAAATCACTAGTTTAGAGCGTTATAAGAACTCTAATGCTGTTTTAGTGCAAATGATGAGAATGCAAAGCCACAGATGCTGAAAAGCTTCATTCTCAGTGAGAGAAAGTTGTTTTATGCACTTTTCAGAGTACAGCATAAGTACATGAAAGATGTTTATTTCCCATGAAATGCAACGTTAGCTGCAATGCAGAAGACAGATTTTCATGTTTTGGAACTTTTTTGCAGAGCAAGTCATGTTAGAGCTTCAATGCACAAAATCACTAGTTTAGAGCGTTATAAGAACTGTAATGCTGTTTTAGTGCAAATGATGAGAATGCAAAAACACAGATGCTGAAAAGCTTCTTTCTCAGTGAGAGAAAGTTGTTTTATGCAATAATAAGACTAAAGTTTAAGTATATAAAAGATGTTTCTTTCTATGAAATGTAATGTTATATGCAATGCAGAAGACAGATTTTCATATTTTGGAGATTTTTTGCAGAGCAAGTCATGTTAGAGCTTCAATGCACAAAATCACTAGTTTAGAGCGTTATAAGAACTCTAATGCTGTTTTAGATCAAATAAGCAAATGATGAGAAAGCAATACCACAGCTTCATTCTCAGTGAGAGAAAGTTGTTTTATGCACTTTTCAGAGTACAGCTTAAGTACATGAAAGATGTTTATTTCCCATGAAATGCAACATTAGCTGCAATGCAGAAGACAGATTTTCATGTTTTGGAACTTTTTTGCAGAGCAAGTCATGTTAGAGCTTCAATGCACAAAATCACTAGTTTAGAGCGTTATAAGAACTCTAATGCTGTGTTAGTGCAAATAAGCAAACGAAGTGAAAGCAAAACCAGAGATGCTGAAAAGCTTCTTTCTCAGTGAGAGAAAGTTGTTTTATGCACTTTTCAGAGTACAGCTTAAGTACATGAAAGATGTTTATTTCCCATGAAATGCAACGTTAGCTGCAATGCAGAAGACAGCTGTATCTAGTGCAACTAAGCAAATGAAGTGAAAACAAAACCAGAGATGCTGAAAAGCTTCTTTCTCAGTGAGAGAAAGTTGTTTCATGCAATATTAAGAGTAAATCTTAAATACATGAAAGATGTTTATTTCTCATGAAATGCACCGTTAGCTGCAATGCAGAAGGCAGATTTTCATGTTTTGGAACTTTTTTTCAGAGCAAGTCATGTTAGAGCTTCAATGCACAAAATCACTAGTTTAGAGCGTTATAAGAACTCTAATGCTGTTTTAGTGCAAATGATGAGAGTGCAAAGCCACAGATGCTGAAAAGCTTCATTCTCAGTGAGAGAAAGTTGTTTTATGCACTTTTCAGAGTACAGCTTAAGTACATGAAAGATGTTTATTTCCCATGAAATGCAACATTAGCTGCAATGCAGAAGACAGATTTTCATGTTTTGGAACTTTTTTGCAGAGCAAGTCATGTTAGAGCTTCAATGCACAAAATCACTAGTTTAGAGCGTTATAAGAACTGTAATGCTGTTTTAGTGCAAATGATGAGAATGCAAAGCCACAGATGCTGAAAAGCTTCTTTCTCAGTGAGAGAAAGTTGTTTTATGCAATAATAAGACTAAAGTTTAAGTATATAAAAGATGTTTCTTTCTTATGAAATGTAATGTTATTTGCAATGCAGAAGACAGATTTTCATATTTTGGAGATTGTTTGCAGAGCAAGTCATGTTAGAGCTTCAATGCACAAAATCACTAGTTTAGAGCGTTATAAGAACTCTAATGCTGTTTTAGTGCAAATAAGCAAATGATGAGAATGGAAGGCCACAGATGCTGAAATGCTTCTTTCTCAGTGAGAGAAAGTTGTTTTATGCAATAATAAGACTAAAGTTTAAGTATATAAAAGATGTTTCTTTCTTATGAAATGTAATGTTATTTGCAATGCAGAAGACAGATTTTCATATTTTGGAGATTTTTTGCAGAGCAAGTCATGTTAGAGGTTCAATGCACAAAATCACTAGTTTAGAGCGTTATAAGAACTGTAATGCTGTTTTAGTGCAAATGATGAGAATGCAAAGCCACAGATGCTGAAAAGCTTCATTCTCAGTGAGAGAAAGTTGTTTTATGCACTTTTCAGAGTACAGCTTAAGTACATGAAAGATGTTTATTTCCCATGAAATGCAACGTTAGCTGCAATGCAGAAGACAGATTTTCATGTTTTGGAACTTTTTTGCAGAGCAAGTCATGTTAGAGCTTCAATGCACAAAATCACTAGTTTAGAGCGTTATAAGAACTCTAATGCTGTTTTAGTGCAAATGATGAGAATGCAAAGCCACAGATGCTGAAAAGCTTCATTCTCAGTGAGAGAAAGTTGTTTTATGCAATAATAAGACTAAAGTTTAAGTATATAAAAGATGTTTCTTTCTTATGAAATGTAATGTTCTTTGCAATGCAGAAGACAGATTTTCATGTTTTGGAACTTTTTTGCAGAGCAAGTCATGTTAGAGCTTCAATGCACAAAATCACTAGTTTAGAGCGTTATAAGAACTCTAATGCTGTGTTAGTGCAAATAAGCAAACGAAGTGAAAGCAAAACCAGAGATGCTGAAAAGCTTCTTTCTCAGTGAGAGAAAGTTGTTTTATGCACTTTTCAGAGTACAGCTTAAGTACATGAAAGATGTTTATTTCCCATGAAATGCAACGTTAGCTGCAATGCAGAAGACAGCTGTATCTAGTGCAACTAAGCAAATGAAGTGAAAACAAAACCAGAGATGCTGAAAAGCTTCTTTCTCAGTGAGAGAAAGTTGTTTCATGCAATATTAAGAGTAAATCTTAAATACATGAAAGATGTTTATTTCTCATGAAATGCACCGTTAGCTGCAATGCAGAAGGCAGATTTTCATGTTTTGGAACTTTTTTTCAGAGCAAGTCATGTTAGAGCTTCAATGCACAAAATCACTAGTTTAGAGCGTTATAAGAACTCTAATGCTGTTTTAGTGCAAATGATGAGAGTGCAAAGCCACAGATGCTGAAAAGCTTCATTCTCAGTGAGAGAAAGTTGTTTTATGCACTTTTCAGAGTACAGCTTAAGTACATGAAAGATGTTTATTTCCCATGAAATGCAACATTAGCTGCAATGCAGAAGACAGATTTTCATGTTTTGGAACTTTTTTGCAGAGCAAGTCATGTTAGAGCTTCAATGCACAAAATCACTAGTTTAGAGCGTTATAAGAACTGTAATGCTGTTTTAGTGCAAATGATGAGAATGCAAAGCCACAGATGCTGAAAAGCTTCTTTCTCAGTGAGAGAAAGTTGTTTTATGCAATAATAAGACTAAAGTTTAAGTATATAAAAGATGTTTCTTTCTTATGAAATGTAATGTTATTTGCAATGCAGAAGACAGATTTTCATATTTTGGAGATTGTTTGCAGAGCAAGTCATGTTAGAGCTTCAATGCACAAAATCACTAGTTTAGAGCGTTATAAGAACTCTAATGCTGTTTTAGTGCAAATAAGCAAATGATGAGAATGGAAGGCCACAGATGCTGAAATGCTTCTTTCTCAGTGAGAGAAAGTTGTTTTATGCAATAATAAGACTAAAGTTTAAGTATATAAAAGATGTTTCTTTCTTATGAAATGTAATGTTATTTGCAATGCAGAAGACAGATTTTCATATTTTGGAGATTTTTTGCAGAGCAAGTCATGTTAGAGGTTCAATGCACAAAATCACTAGTTTAGAGCGTTATAAGAACTGTAATGCTGTTTTAGTGCAAATGATGAGAATGCAAAGCCACAGATGCTGAAAAGCTTCATTCTCAGTGAGAGAAAGTTGTTTTATGCACTTTTCAGAGTACAGCTTAAGTACATGAAAGATGTTTATTTCCCATGAAATGCAACGTTAGCTGCAATGCAGAAGACAGATTTTCATGTTTTGGAACTTTTTTGCAGAGCAAGTCATGTTAGAGCTTCAATGCACAAAATCACTAGTTTAGAGCGTTATAAGAACTCTAATGCTGTTTTAGTGCAAATGATGAGAATGCAAAGCCACAGATGCTGAAAAGCTTCATTCTCAGTGAGAGAAAGTTGTTTTATGCAATAATAAGACTAAAGTTTAAGTATATAAAAGATGTTTCTTTCTTATGAAATGTAATGTTCTTTGCAATGCAGAAGACAGATTTTCATGTTTTGGAACTTTTTTGCAGAGCAAGTCATGTTAGAGCTTCAATGCACAAAATCACTAGTTTAGAGCGTTATAAGAACCCTAATGCTGTTTTAGATCAAATAAGCAAATGATGAGAAAGCAATACCACAGCTTCATTCTCAGTGAGAGAAAGTTGTTTTATGCACTTTTCAGAGTACAGCTTAAGTACATGAAAGATGTTTATTTCCCATGAAATGCAACATTAGCTGCAATGCAGAAGACAGATTTTCATGTTTTGGAACTTTTTTGCAGAGCAAGTCATGTTAGAGCTTCAATGCACAAAATCACTAGTTTAGAGCGTTATAAGAACTGTAATGCTGTTTTAGTGCAAATGATGAGAATGCAAAGCCACAGATGCTGAAAAGCTTCTTTCTCAGTGAGAGAAAGTTGTTTTATGCAATAATAAGACTAAAGTTTAAGTATATAAAAGATGTTTCTTTCTTATGAAATGTAATGTTATTTGCAATGCAGAAGACAGATTTTCATATTTTGGAGATTTTTTGCAGAGCAAGTCATGTTAGAGCTTCAATGCACAAAATCACTAGTTTAGAGCGTTATAAGAACTGTAATGCTGTTTTAGTGCAAATGATGAGAATGCAAAAACACAGATGCTGAAAAGCTTCTTTCTCAGTGAGAGAAAGTTGTTTTATGCAATAATAAGACTAAAGTTTAAGTATATAAAAGATGTTTCTTTCTTATGAAATGTAATGTTATTTGCAATGCAGAAGACAGATTTTCATATTTTGGAGATTTTTTGCAGAGCAAGTCTTGTTAGAGCTTCAATGCACAAAATCACTAGTTTAGAGGGTTATAAGAACTCTAATGCTGTTTTAGTGCAAATAAGCAAATGATGAGAACGCAATACCACAGCTGCTGAAAAGCTTCATTCTCAGTGAGAGATAGTTGTTTTATGCACTTTTCAGAGTACAGCTTAAGTACATGAAAGATGTTTATTTCCCATGAAATGCAACGTTAGCTGCAATGCAGAAGACAGATTTTCATGTTTTGGAACTTTTTTGCAGAGCAAGTCATGTTAGAGCTTCAATGCACAAAATCACTAGTTTAGAGCGTTATAAGAACTGTAATGCTGTTTTAGTGCAAATGATGAGAATGCAAAGCCACAGATGCTGAAAAGCTTCTTTCTCAGTGAGAGAAAGTTGTTTTATGCAATAATAAGACTAAAGTTTAAGTATATAAAAGATGTTTCTTTCTTATGAAATGTAATGTTATTTGCAATGCAGAAGACAGATTTTCATATTTTGGAGATTTTTTGCAGAGCAAGTCATGTTAGAGCTTCAATGCACAAAATCACTAGATTAGAGCGTTATAAGAACTCTAATGAAGTTTTAGTGCAAATAAGCAAATGATGAGAATGGAAGGCCACAGATGCTGAAATGCTTCTTTCTCAGTGAGAGAAAGTTGTTTTATGCAATAATAAGACTAAAGTTTAAGTATATAAAAGATGTTTCTTTCTTATGAAATGTAATGTTATTTGCAATGCAGAAGACAGATTTTCATATTTTGGAGATTTTTTGCAGAGCAAGTCATGTTAGAGCTTCAATGCACAAAATCACTAGTTTAGAGCGTTATAAGAACTCTAATGCTGTTTTAGTGCAAATAAGCAAATGATGAGAATGGAAGGCCACAGATGCTGAAATGCTTCTTTCTCAGTGAGAGAAAGTTGTTTTATGCAATAATAAGACTAAAGTTTAAGTATATAAAAGATGTTTCTTTCTTATGAAATGTAATGTTATTTGCAATGCAGAAGACAGATTTTCATATTTTGGAGATTTTTTGCAGAGCAAGTCATGTTAGAGCTTCAATGCACAAAATCACTAGATTAGAGCGTTATAAGAACTCTAATGAAGTTTTAGTGCAAATAAGCAAATGATGAGAATGGAAGGCCACAGATGCTGAAATGCTTCTTTCTCAGTGAGAGAAAGTTGTTTTATGCAATAATAAGACTAAAGTTTAAGTATATAAAAGATGTTTCTTTCTTATGAAATGTAATGTTATTTGCAATGCAGAAGACAGATTTTCATATTTTGGAGATTTTTTGCAGAGCAAGTCATGTTAGAGCTTCAATGCACAAAATCACTAGTTTAGAGCGTTATAAGAACTCTAATGCTGTTTTAGTGCAAATAAGCAAATGATGAGAATGGAAGGCCACAGATGCTGAAATGCTTCTTTCTCAGTGAGAGAAAGTTGTTTTATGCAATAATAAGACTAAAGTTTAAGTATATAAAAGATGTTTCTTTCTTATGAAATGTAATGTTATTTGCAATGCAGAAGACAGATTTTCATATTTTGGAGATTTTTTGCAGAGCAAGTCATGTTAGAGCTTCAATGCACAAAATCACTAGTTTAGAGCGTTATAAGAACTCTAATGCTGTTTTAGTGCAAATGATGAGAATGCAAAGCCACAGATGCTGAAAAGCTTCATTCTCAGTGAGAGAAAGTTGTTTTATGCACTTTTCAGAGTACAGCATAAGTACATGAAAGATGTTTATTTCCCATGAAATGCAACGTTAGCTGCAATGCAGAAGACAGATTTTCATGTTTTGGAACTTTTTTGCAGAGCAAGTCATGTTAGAGCTTCAATGCACAAAATCACTAGTTTAGAGCGTTATAAGAACTGTAATGCTGTTTTAGTGCAAATGATGAGAATGCAAAAACACAGATGCTGAAAAGCTTCTTTCTCAGTGAGAGAAAGTTGTTTTATGCAATAATAAGACTAAAGTTTAAGTATATAAAAGATGTTTCTTTCTATGAAATGTAATGTTATATGCAATGCAGAAGACAGATTTTCATATTTTGGAGATTTTTTGCAGAGCAAGTCATGTTAGAGCTTCAATGCACAAAATCACTAGTTTAGAGCGTTATAAGAACTCTAATGCTGTTTTAGATCAAATAAGCAAATGATGAGAAAGCAATACCACAGCTTCATTCTCAGTGAGAGAAAGTTGTTTTATGCACTTTTCAGAGTACAGCTTAAGTACATGAAAGATGTTTATTTCCCATGAAATGCAACATTAGCTGCAATGCAGAAGACAGATTTTCATGTTTTGGAACTTTTTTGCAGAGCAAGTCATGTTAGAGCTTCAATGCACAAAATCACTAGTTTAGAGCGTTATAAGAACTGTAATGCTGTTTTAGTGCAAATGATGAGAATGCAAAGCCACAGATGCTGAAATGCTTCTTTCTCAGTGAGAGAAAGTTGTTTTATGCAATAATAAGACTAAAGTTTAAGTATATAAAAGATGTTTCTTTCTTATGAAATGTAATGTTATTTGCAATGCAGAAGACAGATTTTCATATTTTGGAGATTTTTTGCAGAGCAAGTCATGTTAGAGCTTCAATGCACAAAATCACTAGTTTAGAGCGTTATAAGAACTCTAATGCTGTTTTAGTGCAAATGATGAGAATGCAAAGCCACAGATGCTGAAAAGCTTCATTCTCAGTGAGAGAAAGTTGTTTTATGCACTTTTCAGAGTACAGCATAAGTACATGAAAGATGTTTATTTCCCATGAAATGCAACGTTAGCTGCAATGCAGAAGACAGATTTTCATGTTTTGGAACTTTTTTGCAGAGCAAGTCATGTTAGAGCTTCAATGCACAAAATCACTAGTTTAGAGCGTTATAAGAACTGTAATGCTGTTTTAGTGCAAATGATGAGAATGCAAAAACACAGATGCTGAAAAGCTTCTTTCTCAGTGAGAGAAAGTTGTTTTATGCAATAATAAGACTAAAGTTTAAGTATATAAAAGATGTTTCTTTCTATGAAATGTAATGTTATATGCAATGCAGAAGACAGATTTTCATATTTTGGAGATTTTTTGCAGAGCAAGTCATGTTAGAGCTTCAATGCACAAAATCACTAGTTTAGAGCGTTATAAGAACTCTAATGCTGTTTTAGATCAAATAAGCAAATGATGAGAAAGCAATACCACAGCTTCATTCTCAGTGAGAGAAAGTTGTTTTATGCACTTTTCAGAGTACAGCTTAAGTACATGAAAGATGTTTATTTCCCATGAAATGCAACATTAGCTGCAATGCAGAAGACAGATTTTCATGTTTTGGAACTTTTTTGCAGAGCAAGTCATGTTAGAGCTTCAATGCACAAAATCACTAGTTTAGAGCGTTATAAGAACTCTAATGCTGTGTTAGTGCAAATAAGCAAACGAAGTGAAAGCAAAACCAGAGATGCTGAAAAGCTTCTTTCTCAGTGAGAGAAAGTTGTTTTATGCACTTTTCAGAGTACAGCTTAAGTACATGAAAGATGTTTATTTCCCATGAAATGCAACGTTAGCTGCAATGCAGAAGACAGCTGTATCTAGTGCAACTAAGCAAATGAAGTGAAAACAAAACCAGAGATGCTGAAAAGCTTCTTTCTCAGTGAGAGAAAGTTGTTTCATGCAATATTAAGAGTAAATCTTAAATACATGAAAGATGTTTATTTCTCATGAAATGCACCGTTAGCTGCAATGCAGAAGGCAGATTTTCATGTTTTGGAACTTTTTTTCAGAGCAAGTCATGTTAGAGCTTCAATGCACAAAATCACTAGTTTAGAGCGTTATAAGAACTCTAATGCTGTTTTAGTGCAAATGATGAGAGTGCAAAGCCACAGATGCTGAAAAGCTTCATTCTCAGTGAGAGAAAGTTGTTTTATGCACTTTTCAGAGTACAGCTTAAGTACATGAAAGATGTTTATTTCCCATGAAATGCAACATTAGCTGCAATGCAGAAGACAGATTTTCATGTTTTGGAACTTTTTTGCAGAGCAAGTCATGTTAGAGCTTCAATGCACAAAATCACTAGTTTAGAGCGTTATAAGAACTGTAATGCTGTTTTAGTGCAAATGATGAGAATGCAAAGCCACAGATGCTGAAAAGCTTCTTTCTCAGTGAGAGAAAGTTGTTTTATGCAATAATAAGACTAAAGTTTAAGTATATAAAAGATGTTTCTTTCTTATGAAATGTAATGTTATTTGCAATGCAGAAGACAGATTTTCATATTTTGGAGATTGTTTGCAGAGCAAGTCATGTTAGAGCTTCAATGCACAAAATCACTAGTTTAGAGCGTTATAAGAACTCTAATGCTGTTTTAGTGCAAATAAGCAAATGATGAGAATGGAAGGCCACAGATGCTGAAATGCTTCTTTCTCAGTGAGAGAAAGTTGTTTTATGCAATAATAAGACTAAAGTTTAAGTATATAAAAGATGTTTCTTTCTTATGAAATGTAATGTTATTTGCAATGCAGAAGACAGATTTTCATATTTTGGAGATTTTTTGCAGAGCAAGTCATGTTAGAGCTTCAATGCACAAAATCACTAGTTTAGAGCGTTATAAGAACTCTAATGCTGTTTTAGATCAAATAAGCAAATGATGAGAAAGCAATACCACAGCTGCTGAAAAGCTTCATTCTCAGTGAGAGATAGTTGTTTTATGCACTTTTCAGAGTACAGCTTAAGTACATGAAAGATGTTTATTTCCCATGAAATGCAACGTTAGCTGCAATGCAGAAGACAGATTTTCATGTTTTGGAACTTTTTTGCAGAGCAAGTCATGTTAGAGCTTCAATGCACAAAATCACTAGTTTAGAGCGTTATAAGAACTGTAATGCTGTTTTAGTGCATATGATGAGAATGCAAAGCCACAGATGCTGAAAAGCTTCTTTCTCAGTGAGAGAAAGTTGTTTTATGCAATAATAAGACTAAAGTTTAAGTATATAAAAGATGTTTCTTTCTTATGAAATGTAATGTTATTTGCAATGCAGAAGACAGATTTTCATATTTTGGAGATTTTTTGCAGAGCAAGTCATGTTAGAGCTTCAATGCACAAAATCACTAGATTAGAGCGTTATAAGAACTCTAATGCTGTTTTAGTGCAAATAAGCAAATGATGAGAATGGAAGGCCACAGATGCTGAAATGCTTCTTTTTCAGTGAGAGAAAGTTGTTTTATGCAATAATAAGACTAAAGTTTAAGTATATAAAAGATGTTTCTTTCTTATGAAATGTAATGTTATTTGCAATGCAGAAGACAGATTTTCATATTTTGGAGATTTTTTGCAGAGCAAGTCATGTTAGAGCTTCAATGCACAAAATCACTAGATTAGAGCGTTATAAGAACTCTAATGAAGTTTTAGTGCAAATAAGCAAATGATGAGAATGGAAGGCCACAGATGCTGAAATGCTTCTTTCTCAGTGAGAGAAAGTTGTTTTATGCAATAATAAGACTAAAGTTTAAGTATATAAAAGATGTTTCTTTCTTATGAAATGTAATGTTATTTGCAATGCAGAAGACAGATTTTCATATTTTGGAGATTTTTTGCAGAGCAAGTCATGTTAGAGCTTCAATGCACAAAATCACTAGTTTAGAGCGTTATAAGAACTCTAATGCTGTTTTAGTGCAAATAAGCAAATGATGAGAATGGAAGGCCACAGATGCTGAAATGCTTCTTTCTCAGTGAGAGAAAGTTGTTTTATGCAATAATAAGACTAAAGTTTAAGTATATAAAAGATGTTTCTTTCTTATGAAATGTAATGTTATTTGCAATGCAGAAGACAGATTTTCATATTTTGGAGATTTTTTGCAGAGCAAGTCATGTTAGAGCTTCAATGCACAAAATCACTAGTTTAGAGCGTTATAAGAACTCTAATGCTGTTTTAGTGCAAATGATGAGAATGCAAAGCCACAGATGCTGAAAAGCTTCATTCTCAGTGAGAGAAAGTTGTTTTATGCACTTTTCAGAGTACAGCATAAGTACATGAAAGATGTTTATTTCCCATGAAATGCAACGTTAGCTGCAATGCAGAAGACAGATTTTCATGTTTTGGAACTTTTTTGCAGAGCAAGTCATGTTAGAGCTTCAATGCACAAAATCACTAGTTTAGAGCGTTATAAGAACTGTAATGCTGTTTTAGTGCAAATGATGAGAATGCAAAAACACAGATGCTGAAAAGCTTCTTTCTCAGTGAGAGAAAGTTGTTTTATGCAATAATAAGACTAAAGTTTAAGTATATAAAAGATGTTTCTTTCTATGAAATGTAATGTTATATGCAATGCAGAAGACAGATTTTCATATTTTGGAGATTTTTTGCAGAGCAAGTCATGTTAGAGCTTCAATGCACAAAATCACTAGTTTAGAGCGTTATAAGAACTCTAATGCTGTTTTAGATCAAATAAGCAAATGATGAGAAAGCAATACCACAGCTTCATTCTCAGTGAGAGAAAGTTGTTTTATGCACTTTTCAGAGTACAGCTTAAGTACATGAAAGATGTTTATTTCCCATGAAATGCAACATTAGCTGCAATGCAGAAGACAGATTTTCATGTTTTGGAACTTTTTTGCAGAGCAAGTCATGTTAGAGCTTCAATGCACAAAATCACTAGTTTAGAGCGTTATAAGAACTGTAATGCTGTTTTAGTGCAAATGATGAGAATGCAAAGCCACAGATGCTGAAATGCTTCTTTCTCAGTGAGAGAAAGTTGTTTTATGCAATAATAAGACTAAAGTTTAAGTATATAAAAGATGTTTCTTTCTTATGAAATGTAATGTTATTTGCAATGCAGAAGACAGATTTTCATATTTTGGAGATTTTTTGCAGAGCAAGTCATGTTAGAGCTTCAATGCACAAAATCACTAGTTTAGAGCGTTATAAGAACTCTAATGCTGTTTTAGTGCAAATGATGAGAATGCAAAGCCACAGATGCTGAAAAGCTTCATTCTCAGTGAGAGAAAGTTGTTTTATGCACTTTTCAGAGTACAGCATAAGTACATGAAAGATGTTTATTTCCCATGAAATGCAACGTTAGCTGCAATGCAGAAGACAGATTTTCATGTTTTGGAACTTTTTTGCAGAGCAAGTCATGTTAGAGCTTCAATGCACAAAATCACTAGTTTAGAGCGTTATAAGAACTGTAATGCTGTTTTAGTGCAAATGATGAGAATGCAAAAACACAGATGCTGAAAAGCTTCTTTCTCAGTGAGAGAAAGTTGTTTTATGCAATAATAAGACTAAAGTTTAAGTATATAAAAGATGTTTCTTTCTATGAAATGTAATGTTATATGCAATGCAGAAGACAGATTTTCATATTTTGGAGATTTTTTGCAGAGCAAGTCATGTTAGAGCTTCAATGCACAAAATCACTAGTTTAGAGCGTTATAAGAACTCTAATGCTGTTTTAGATCAAATAAGCAAATGATGAGAAAGCAATACCACAGCTTCATTCTCAGTGAGAGAAAGTTGTTTTATGCACTTTTCAGAGTACAGCTTAAGTACATGAAAGATGTTTATTTCCCATGAAATGCAACATTAGCTGCAATGCAGAAGACAGATTTTCATGTTTTGGAACTTTTTTGCAGAGCAAGTCATGTTAGAGCTTCAATGCACAAAATCACTAGTTTAGAGCGTTATAAGAACTCTAATGCTGTGTTAGTGCAAATAAGCAAACGAAGTGAAAGCAAAACCAGAGATGCTGAAAAGCTTCTTTCTCAGTGAGAGAAAGTTGTTTTATGCACTTTTCAGAGTACAGCTTAAGTACATGAAAGATGTTTATTTCCCATGAAATGCAACGTTAGCTGCAATGCAGAAGACAGCTGTATCTAGTGCAACTAAGCAAATGAAGTGAAAACAAAACCAGAGATGCTGAAAAGCTTCTTTCTCAGTGAGAGAAAGTTGTTTCATGCAATATTAAGAGTAAATCTTAAATACATGAAAGATGTTTATTTCTCATGAAATGCACCGTTAGCTGCAATGCAGAAGGCAGATTTTCATGTTTTGGAACTTTTTTTCAGAGCAAGTCATGTTAGAGCTTCAATGCACAAAATCACTAGTTTAGAGCGTTATAAGAACTCTAATGCTGTTTTAGTGCAAATGATGAGAGTGCAAAGCCACAGATGCTGAAAAGCTTCATTCTCAGTGAGAGAAAGTTGTTTTATGCACTTTTCAGAGTACAGCTTAAGTACATGAAAGATGTTTATTTCCCATGAAATGCAACATTAGCTGCAATGCAGAAGACAGATTTTCATGTTTTGGAACTTTTTTGCAGAGCAAGTCATGTTAGAGCTTCAATGCACAAAATCACTAGTTTAGAGCGTTATAAGAACTGTAATGCTGTTTTAGTGCAAATGATGAGAATGCAAAGCCACAGATGCTGAAAAGCTTCTTTCTCAGTGAGAGAAAGTTGTTTTATGCAATAATAAGACTAAAGTTTAAGTATATAAAAGATGTTTCTTTCTTATGAAATGTAATGTTATTTGCAATGCAGAAGACAGATTTTCATATTTTGGAGATTGTTTGCAGAGCAAGTCATGTTAGAGCTTCAATGCACAAAATCACTAGTTTAGAGCGTTATAAGAACTCTAATGCTGTTTTAGTGCAAATAAGCAAATGATGAGAATGGAAGGCCACAGATGCTGAAATGCTTCTTTCTCAGTGAGAGAAAGTTGTTTTATGCAATAATAAGACTAAAGTTTAAGTATATAAAAGATGTTTCTTTCTTATGAAATGTAATGTTATTTGCAATGCAGAAGACAGATTTTCATATTTTGGAGATTTTTTGCAGAGCAAGTCATGTTAGAGCTTCAATGCACAAAATCACTAGTTTAGAGCGTTATAAGAACTCTAATGCTGTTTTAGATCAAATAAGCAAATGATGAGAAAGCAATACCACAGCTGCTGAAAAGCTTCATTCTCAGTGAGAGATAGTTGTTTTATGCACTTTTCAGAGTACAGCTTAAGTACATGAAAGATGTTTATTTCCCATGAAATGCAACGTTAGCTGCAATGCAGAAGACAGATTTTCATGTTTTGGAACTTTTTTGCAGAGCAAGTCATGTTAGAGCTTCAATGCACAAAATCACTAGTTTAGAGCGTTATAAGAACTGTAATGCTGTTTTAGTGCATATGATGAGAATGCAAAGCCACAGATGCTGAAAAGCTTCTTTCTCAGTGAGAGAAAGTTGTTTTATGCAATAATAAGACTAAAGTTTAAGTATATAAAAGATGTTTCTTTCTTATGAAATGTAATGTTATTTGCAATGCAGAAGACAGATTTTCATATTTTGGAGATTTTTTGCAGAGCAAGTCATGTTAGAGCTTCAATGCACAAAATCACTAGATTAGAGCGTTATAAGAACTCTAATGCTGTTTTAGTGCAAATAAGCAAATGATGAGAATGGAAGGCCACAGATGCTGAAATGCTTCTTTTTCAGTGAGAGAAAGTTGTTTTATGCAATAATAAGACTAAAGTTTAAGTATATAAAAGATGTTTCTTTCTTATGAAATGTAATGTTATTTGCAATGCAGAAGACAGATTTTCATATTTTGGAGATTTTTTGCAGAGCAAGTCATGTTAGAGGTTCAATGCACAAAATCACTAGTTTAGAGCGTTATAAGAACTGTAATGCTGTTTTAGTGCAAATGATGAGAATGCAAAGCCACAGATGCTGAAAAGCTTCATTCTCAGTGAGAGAAAGTTGTTTTATGCACTTTTCAGAGTACAGCTTAAGTACATGAAAGATGTTTATTTCCCATGAAATGCAACGTTAGCTGCAATGCAGAAGACAGATTTTCATGTTTTGGAACTTTTTTGCAGAGCAAGTCATGTTAGAGCTTCAATGCACAAAATCACTAGTTTAGAGCGTTATAAGAACTCTAATGCTGTTTTAGTGCAAATGATGAGAATGCAAAGCCACAGATGCTGAAAAGCTTCATTCTCAGTGAGAGAAAGTTGTTTTATGCAATAATAAGACTAAAGTTTAAGTATATAAAAGATGTTTCTTTCTTATGAAATGTAATGTTCTTTGCAATGCAGAAGACAGATTTTCATGTTTTGGAACTTTTTTGCAGAGCAAGTCATGTTAGAGCTTCAATGCACAAAATCACTAGTTTAGAGCGTTATAAGAACTCTAATGCTGTTTTAGATCAAATAAGCAAATGATGAGAAAGCAATACCACAGCTTCATTCTCAGTGAGAGAAAGTTGTTTTATGCACTTTTCAGAGTACAGCTTAAGTACATGAAAGATGTTTATTTCCCATGAAATGCAACATTAGCTGCAATGCAGAAGACAGATTTTCATGTTTTGGAACTTTTTTGCAGAGCAAGTCATGTTAGAGCTTCAATGCACAAAATCACTAGTTTAGAGCGTTATAAGAACTGTAATGCTGTTTTAGTGCAAATGATGAGAATGCAAAGCCACAGATGCTGAAAAGCTTCTTTCTCAGTGAGAGAAAGTTGTTTTATGCAATAATAAGACTAAAGTTTAAGTATATAAAAGATGTTTCTTTCTTATGAAATGTAATGTTATTTGCAATGCAGAAGACAGATTTTCATATTTTGGAGATTTTTTGCAGAGCAAGTCATGTTAGAGCTTCAATGCACAAAATCACTAGATTAGAGCGTTATAAGAACTCTAATGAAGTTTTAGTGCAAATAAGCAAATGATGAGAATGGAAGGCCACAGATGCTGAAATGCTTCTTTCTCAGTGAGAGAAAGTTGTTTTATGCAATAATAAGACTAAAGTTTAAGTATATAAAAGATGTTTCTTTCTTATGAAATGTAATGTTATTTGCAATGCAGAAGACAGATTTTCATATTTTGGAGATTTTTTGCAGAGCAAGTCATGTTAGAGCTTCAATGCACAAAATCACTAGTTTAGAGCGTTATAAGAACTCTAATGCTGTTTTAGTGCAAATAAGCAAATGATGAGAATGGAAGGCCACAGATGCTGAAATGCTTCTTTCTCAGTGAGAGAAAGTTGTTTTATGCAATAATAAGACTAAAGTTTAAGTATATAAAAGATGTTTCTTTCTTATGAAATGTAATGTTATTTGCAATGCAGAAGACAGATTTTCATATTTTGGAGATTTTTTGCAGAGCAAGTCATGTTAGAGCTTCAATGCACAAAATCACTAGTTTAGAGCGTTATAAGAACTCTAATGCTGTTTTAGTGCAAATGATGAGAATGCAAAGCCACAGATGCTGAAAAGCTTCATTCTCAGTGAGAGAAAGTTGTTTTATGCACTTTTCAGAGTACAGCATAAGTACATGAAAGATGTTTATTTCCCATGAAATGCAACGTTAGCTGCAATGCAGAAGACAGATTTTCATGTTTTGGAACTTTTTTGCAGAGCAAGTCATGTTAGAGCTTCAATGCACAACATCACTAGTTTAGAGCGTTATAAGAACTGTAATGCTGTTTTAGTGCAAATGATGAGAATGCAAAGCCACAGATGCTGAAAAGCTTCTTTCTCAGTGAGAGAAAGTTGTTTTATGCAATAATAAGACTAAAGTTTAAGTATATAAAAGATGTTTCTTATGAAATGTAATGTTCTTTGCAATGCAGAAGACAGATTTTCATGTTTTGGAACTTTTTTGCAGAGCAAGTCATGTTAGAGCTTCAATGCACAAAATCACTAGTTTAGAGCGTTATAAGAACTCTAATGCTGTTTTAGATCAAATAAGCAAATGATGAGAAAGCAATACCACAGCTTCATTCTCAGTGAGAGAAAGTTGTTTTATGCACTTTTCAGAGTACAGCTTAAGTACATGAAAGATGTTTATTTCCCATGAAATGCAACATTAGCTGCAATGCAGAAGACAGATTTTCATGTTTTGGAACTTTTTTGCAGAGCAAGTCATGTTAGAGCTTCAATGCACAAAATCACTAGTTTAGAGCGTTATAAGAACTGTAATGCTGTTTTAGTGCAAATGATGAGAATGCAAAGCCACAGATGCTGAAAAGCTTCTTTTCTCAGTGAGAGAAAGTTGTTTTATGCAATAATAAGACTAAAGTTTAAGTATATAAAAGATGTTTCTTTCTTATGAAATGTAATGTTATTTGCAATACAGAAGACAGATTTTCATATTTTGGAGATTTTTTGCAAAGCAAGTCATGTTAGAGCTTCAATGCACAAAATCACTAGTTTAGAGCGTTATAAGAACTCTAATGCTGTTTTAGTGCAAATAAGCAAATGATGAGAATGGAAGGCCACAGATGCTGAAATGCTTCTTTCTCAGTGAGAGAAAGTTGTTTCATGCAATAATAAGACTAAAGTTTAAGTATATAAAAGATGTTTCTTTCTTATGAAATGTAATTTTATTTGCAATGCAGAAGACAGATTTTCATATTTTGGAGATTTTTTGCAGAGCAAGTCATGTTAGAGCTTCAATGCACAAAATCACTAGTTTAGAGCGTTATAAGAACTCTAATGCTGTTTTAGTGCAAATGATGAGAATGCAAAGCCACAGATGCTGAAAAGCTTCATTCTCAGTGAGAGAAAGTTGTTTTATGCAATAATAAGACTAAAGTTTAAGTATATAAAAAGATGTTTCTTTCTTATGAAATGTAATGTTCTTTGCAATGCAGAAGACAGATTTTCATGTTTTGGAACTTTTTTGCAGAGCAAGTCATGTTAGAGCTTCAATGCACAAAATCACTAGTTTAGAGCGTTATAAGAACTCTAATGCTGTTTTAGATCAAATAAGCAAATGATGAGAAAGCAATACCACAGCTTCATTCTCAGTGAGAGATAGTTGTTTTATGCACTTTTCAGAGTACAGCTTAAGTACATGAAAGATGTTTATTTCCCATGAAATGCAACATTAGCTGCAATGCAGAAGACAGATTTTCATGTTTTGGAACTTTTTTGCAGAGCAAGTCATGTTAGAGCTTCAATGCACAAAATCACTAGTTTAGAGCGTTATAAGAACTGTAATGCTGTTTTAGTGCAAATGATGAGAATGCAAAGCCACAGATGCTGAAAAGCTTCTTTCTCAGTGAGAGAAAGTTGTTTTATGCAATAATAAGACTAAAGTTTAAGTATATAAAAGATGTTTCTTTCTTATGAAATGTAATGTTATTTGCAATGCAGAAGACAGATTTTCATATTTTGGAGATTGTTTGCAGAGCAAGTCATGTTAGAGCTTCAATGCACAAAATCACTAGTTTAGAGCGTTATAAGAACTCTAATGCTGTTTTAGTGCAAATAAGCAAATGATGAGAATGGAAGGCCACAGATGCTGAAATGCTTCTTTCTCAGTGAGAGAAAGTTGTTTTATGCAATAATAAGACTAAAGTTTAAGTATATAAAAGATGTTTCTTTCTTATGAAATGTAATGTTATTTGCAATGCAGAAGACAGATTTTCATATTTTGGAGATTTTTTGCAGAGCAAGTCATGTTAGAGCTTCAATGCACAAAATCACTAGTTTAGAGCGTTATAAGAACTCTAATGCTGTTTTAGATCAAATAAGCAAATGATGAGAAAGCAATACCACAGCTGCTGAAAAGCTTCATTCTCAGTGAGAGATAGTTGTTTTATGCACTTTTCAGAGTACAGCTTAAGTACATGAAAGATGTTTATTTCCCATGAAATGCAACGTTAGCTGCAATGCAGAAGACAGATTTTCATGTTTTGGAACTTTTTTGCAGAGCAAGTCATGTTAGAGCTTCAATGCACAAAATCACTAGTTTAGAGCGTTATAAGAACTGTAATGCTGTTTTACGTGCATATGATGAGAATGCAAAGCCACAGATGCTGAAAAGCTTCTTTCTCAGTGAGAGAAAGTTGTTTTATGCAATAATAAGACTAAAGTTTAAGTATATAAAAGATGTTTCTTTCTTATGAAATGTAATGTTATTTGCAATGCAGAAGACAGATTTTCATATTTTGGAGATTTTTTGCAGAGCAAGTCATGTTAGAGCTTCAATGCACAAAATCACTAGATTAGAGCGTTATAAGAACTCTAATGCTGTTTTAGTGCAAATAAGCAAATGATGAGAATGGAAGGCCACAGATGCTGAAATGCTTCTTTTTCAGTGAGAGAAAGTTGTTTTATGCAATAATAAGACTAAAGTTTAAGTATATAAAAGATGTTTCTTTCTTATGAAATGTAATGTTATTTGCAATGCAGAAGACAGATTTTCATATTTTGGAGATTTTTTGCAGAGCAAGTCATGTTAGAGGTTCAATGCACAAAATCACTAGTTTAGAGCGTTATAAGAACTGTAATGCTGTTTTAGTGCAAATGATGAGAATGCAAAGCCACAGATGCTGAAAAGCTTCATTCTCAGTGAGAGAAAGTTGTTTTATGCACTTTTCAGAGTACAGCTTAAGTACATGAAAGATGTTTTATTTCTTATGAAATGTAATGTTCTTTGCAATGCAGAAGACAGATTTTCATGTTTTGGAACTTTTTTGCAGAGCAAGTCATGTTAGAGCTTCAATGCACAAAATCACTAGTTTAGAGCGTTATAAGAACTCTAATGCTGTTTTAGATCAAATAAGCAAATGATGAGAAAGCAATACCACAGCTTCATTCTCAGTGAGAGAAAGTTGTTTTATGCACTTTTCAGAGTACAAGCTTAAGTACATGAAAGATGTTTATTTCCCATGAAATGCAACATTAGCTGCAATGCAGAAGACAGATTTTCATGTTTTGGAACTTTTTTGCAGAGCAAGTCATGTTAGAGCTTCAATGCACAAAATCACTAGTTTAGAGCGTTATAAGAACTGTAATGCTGTTTTAGTGCAAATGATGAGAATGCAAA
>NW_027636815.1:0-88250 GCF_936440315.1 Barbus barbus | reverse complement strand
GAAAGGGTAGAAACTGGCCTAAAATTTGACAAAACTGTTGGATCTAAGTTGGGCTTTTAAATAGTCTGGTACAAACCCATTCACAAGGCAAGTGTACATAATCATTTGAACATTAGATCCAATCACCTCAAATATTTCTTTAAAAAACTTAGGGGGAAGAAAATCCAGGGCAGATCCAGATGGTTTAAGCTGACCTATGATATCTTGCAAAAAAGACAAAGTTACAGGTTCAAACTGATCCAAAATATTAGTGCAAATAGGAGTGACAGAAGGATTGTGTGGGATATGATGGTTTGGGGTAGATGTAAACATATGTCGCTTATTAGCATTCAGCCTTTGGAAGTTTAGAGTAACATTACTCTGTTTTTGTCTTCAGGAAGAACAATCTGATGAACCAGACGCTGATGATTTATCCCTTCATTTCCTCTCCGTTAGTGACAGTTCAACAGTTGCTATGTTCTTTGGCTCAGAGAAGACTGAAATTGTACCTTGGGTAACCTAGTAAACGATTTCCCCACATCGGCTCATGCATTTGTCATGCTTTTTGGACTAACGTACACCTTGGATCTAAGTTCCCCAAAAGAGCTGGACAATCCATTTGACTTTACCCAGAAACTCTTGATGGGTCTGGAGGATGGGAATCTGAGAACCAGAGTGTTGAGTCTTAAAAATGAACTTTTATCAGTTGTAACGGGGTTGACGAGACGTGAGACGTGCGGATCCATTTGCGAAACTTTATTATAAAACATGGTTAACTTCAGGCAGGGTCAGTACACAGCAAACAGGTATGGCAAGGACAAAACACAAGAGCAATCCTAGAGCAAGCGTGGGTCGACGATCGGCAAACAGTATCCAAACAGGGCAAGGCAGAGAGAATAATCCAAGAACACGGGCGGGAATCAAAACACTGGAAATCTAACTAGGAATACAAGGAACGCTTGGTAAGTAGCAAGGCTAAACAATACTCGGCAATGAGTAAGTCCCGAGCTTAAATAGTGTGTGTGTGTGTGATTGTGAGATGGTACTCAGGTGTGGGTGTGATCAGTGTGAACAGCTGTGAGTGATTAGTGAGTGCAATGGATGATGGGAAAAGCAGTCCAATGTGCTGTGTAGTGTGAAAGTCCATGTGGTGAGCGGGTGACCTCTGGTGGTGAGTAAACGGAAGTGCATGGCCAGCATTCGTAACATCAGTAGAGTTTCCTCAATGTTTGAACAAAGCTTAAAAAGGTAGTCTTTATTAAAAATTAACTTGATCAATAATGTAATAGTAACATGCAAGATTAAGTTAATATCATTTAAAATGACTTGGTAACATTTAGTTACAAAAAGGATGTTTCTTTAACTTATCCAATTGAGTTAAAATAACTTAAAAGTTTTGATGTAATCAGTTTTAATTTTAATTTTATCTATTTTTAACTTATCTGGTTTTACAGTGCATGCATGAATGACCACTTTGGCATCACTCAATTTGTTGCTTTTTAATGTACTTTTAGTAGGGCTAATTAAATCAGTATGCTGATGCAACCTCAGTGGCCAGATCTGTACCAGGTCTGTACCTTCTGTTTTTTGGCAGCTAAGTGCTTTCTGATATTCTTCAGCGCTGTTTTCAGCCCAACTGTATAGTCTATCTCTCTCTCTCTCTCAGTATGAATATCTGTGTGTGTGTGTGTGTGTGTGTGCATGTTTATGTGGTTTATGAGGACACAAATTTGTATAATGACATGGGTATTACAGAGGTATTACAATATGAAGGTGGTTTATGAGGACACTGCCTATGTCCCCGTAATTCAAAAGGCTTAAAAAACATACTAAATGGTGTTTTTTTGAAAATCTAAAAATGCACAAAGTCTCCTGTGAGGGCTAAGTTTAGGTGTAGGGTTGGTGTAGGGCAATAGCACACACAGTTTGTTCAGTATAAAAACCATTACGCCTATGGAGAGTCCCCATAAACCACAAAAACCAACATGTGTGTGTGTGTGTGTGTGTGTTTTGTACACTTTACATTTGTATATATATATATATATATATATATATATATATATATATATATATATATATATATATATATATATATATATATATATATATATATATATATATAATTATTTTTTATTTTTTTTACTTGTCAGCTATACATTTATGCTGTGTTTTTATGGAAATCTGGTAGGTTTTTACCTATTTACTGCACAAATACTCAACTATGCCATAAATTGGTTTGTGATTTTTTTTTTTTTTTTTCAATGAAAATATCCCTTGAATTATGACCTAAATTAAATATAAAAGGTTTCTGGATATTGGCCCATATATTAGGCATAGAATAGTGGCATCTGCAGGAAAATCTTAAGATATTATAGTTAAAGAAAGAATGTGCAATGACCACATATATCCAGCAGAGGTCCATAGTGACTCATTCATTTTCAGTTCAATTTCAAGTCCATTTTGCTTCATGTTTCAACTTCTTCCTCACAGCTTTATGAGATATATATTATATATATATATATATATATATATATATATATATATATATATTTAAACATTCTAAAATAGATTAAAACTCTGTAATTTTGTATGTATTTTTGTTGTTGTCTGATATATTATGAATTGTTTGCCTTTGCTAATTATTATACATAAATTTGCAGAAATTTTACAAGTCAAAAACTGGAAACAGTGAAACATCACTGGAAACAGTGATGATCATTATGTTAAGGTTGTTGATAGAGATGATGAAAAAGAGGAGATGGATGATGATGATGATGGTGGTAGTCTTTCAGAAATGTCTGACATTATTTCTCAGAGTGGGGATGATACAGTGAAAGAAATTAATGATTTCCTGGATGAAACTTTTGGAAAGACTTTTGATGTCCAGACTTTTTTTCCCGATGTTGAAAGATTCTTGAGGTCAGCAGTTAAAATACAGAGGAGTGTAGGATTTGAAGAACTGAGCCGAAGGAAAAGATTTAGACTGAAAAAAATTGACAAAATTATGAAAAGAAAAAAAAATGGGTTAAAAAGCAATAGAATAAATGTCACAAGGGGTGTTTTCTTCTTCTTGTTCCTTTCTGCTGTTTTCTCTTTTTTCTCTTTTTATGGAGAGCATACAAATAGGGACAATTAATATTAATGGGGGAAGGAATTATAGAAAACGAGCTGCTTTGAATGAATTGATTAAAAATAAACACATGGATATAATTTTTTTACAGGAAACCCATAGCGATCTAAGTAATGAAATAGAATGGAAAATGTGGTGGGAGGGGAAGATTTTTCTAAGCCATGGGTCTAATTTAAGTGGAGGTGTTGCAATTTTGTTTGCAAAACAGCTTAATATGATTAATATATCCTCTTATGAGATAGTTAAGGGCAGGATATTGGTTGTACAGGTAGAGTTAATGGGGTTTCCTTTTCTTTTCATTAATATTTACTCACCAAATAATGGAGTAGAAAGAGTAGAATTTTTTTTTTAATTATCTAGTGAATTAAAAAAAAAAAGATTATAATGTATGTTTGGTTCTTGGGGGTGACTGGAATTGTACTTTAGATTTTACACTAGACCGAAATAGTGAAGAACCTTATCCTCAGTCTGCTAAATTGTTAAGCAGTATTATAAGAAAATATGATTTATCTGATGTTTGGAGGGCGAAACACCCAACAGTGAAGCAATATACATGGGTTAAAGCTTCTCATGACCATATTAGTGCTGCAAGGTTGGATAGGTTATATACAAGTAAAAATAATTCTAATAGAGTTTTAAAAGCTAATATTTTTCCAAATGGTTTTACTGATCATCATTTGTGCATGATAGAAATGAGTTTAAAAAAGTCACAGCATTGTAGTTATTATTGGCATTTTAATCTGAAATTATTGCATGACTCTGTATTTTGTGAAAAGTTTGGGGTTTTTTGGTCTAAATGGCAAGAACAAAAAAGTGACTATGAAGATTTAGTGCAATGGTGGGATGTTGGAAAAGCACAAATAAGAATTTTTTGTCAGAATTATACAGCTCACTCAAATAGACTTATAAAGGACACAATTAAAGTACTTGAGAAAGAAATTACTGAAATTGAAGAAGGAATTACTGAAGAGAATTCAGAAGTGGAACAATTAAGAGGAAAAAAGACTGTTCTGGCATCCCTGTTCAATTAAAGGGAAAAGGGGCTTTGATAAGAGCTCGGTTTTCTTCAATAAGAGAAATAGATGCTCCAAGTTCATATTTTTTTAATTTGGAGAAGAAAGAAGGAGAAAGAAAACTTATGATACATTTGAAACTACCAGATGGGACTTTAACAACTAATCCAAAAGAAATGAGAAACCATGCAAAAGACTTCTACACGGATTTATTCAATGCAAGAGACTGTGATATTAATTGCATGGATGACCTTCTAAGAAACTTGCCAAAGCTCACTGATGATCAGAGACCATGGCTTGATGCCGATATTCAATTAGAGGAGATATCAGAGGCTGTAAAGAAACTCTCTAATGGTCGGTCTCCTGGCATTGATGGACTTTCGTCTGAGTTTTATAAACAATTTTGGACTCTTTTAAAAGAGGATTTATTTGAAGTTTTTAGAATTTCTCATAGAAAAAAAGAACTGCCGACAAGTTGTAGAAGAGCAGTTTTATCTTTATTACCAAAAAAAGGTGATCTTGGTCTGTTAAAGAACTGGAGACCGGTAGCCTTATTGTGCACTGATTACAAAATTCTTGCTAAGTGTCTTTCAAATAGATTAAAAAAAATGTTTGGAGTATGTTATTAATGATTTTCAAACGTATTGTGTGCCGAAAAGAACAATAATGGACAATATTTTTATTGTGCGTGATGTAATGGATTTAGCAAACGCTAGTAATGAGGATGTAGGTTTTCTGTCAATAGATCAAGAGAAAGCTTTTGATAAGGTTGATCATCTGTATTTATTTGAAACTCTTAACGCATTTGGTTTTGGTGAGATTTTTATTTCTTGGATAAAACACTGTTTTTTTGCACATTCAAAATCCATGCAGCACAAGTGCTAACGAGATCATCGCATGTGCTGAACAGCCTGTGTATACACGTATACAAATGCCATCTGTCTGGAAATAGCACGGTTGCGACCGGTTGTCAGTTAGGCCAACGTTTTTGTCATCAGGCACTGTTTGCACGTTCAAAAATCCATGCAGCACATGTGCTAATGAGATGGCACGGTTGTAAACCGGCTGTCAATAGCACGATTGCGACCGGCTGTCATTTAGGCCAACGTTTTTGTCATAAGGCACTGTTTTTTTGCACATTCAAAATCGATGCAGCACATGTGCTGACAAGATCAGCGCATGTGCTGAACAGCCTGTGTACACACTTATACAAATGCCATCTGTCTGGAAATAGAACGGTTGAGACCGGCTGTCATTTACTCCAACGTTTTTGTCATCAGGCACTGTTTTTTTGCACATTCAAAATCCATGCAGCACATGTGCTGACAAGATCAGTGCATGTGCTGAACAGCCGGCTGTCCAAGGCCAACGTTTTTGTCATAAGGCACTGTTTTTTTGCACGTTCAAAAATCCATGCAGCACATGCTATCACAGGATCAGCGCATGTGCTGAACAGCCTGTTTACACACGTATAAAAATGCCATCTGTCTGGAAATAGCACGGTTGCGACCGGCTGTCATTTAGGCCAACGTTTTTGTCATCAGGCACTGTTTGCACGTTCAAAAATCCATGCAGCACATGTGCTAACGAGATCAGCGCATGTACTGAACAGCCTGTGTATACACGTATACAAATGCCATCTGTCTGGAAATAGCACGGTAGCGACCGGCTGTCATTTAGGCCAACGTTTTTGCCATCAGGTACTGTTTTTTTGCACATTCAAAATCGATGCAGCACATGAGCTGACAAGATCAGTGCATGTGCTGAACAGCCGGCTGTCCAAGGCCAACGTTTTTGTCATAAGGCACTGTTTTTTTGCACATTCAAAATCCATGCAGCACATGTGTTAACGAGATCATCGCATGTGCTGAACAGCCTGTGTATACAAATGCCATCTGTCTGGAAATAGCACGGTAGTGACCGGCTGTCATTTAGGCCAACGTTTTTGTCATCAGGCACTGTTTGCACATTCAAAATCCATGCAGCACATGTGTTAACGAGATCATCGCATGTGCTGAACAGCCTGTGTATACAAATGCCATCTGTCTGGAAATAGCACGGTAGCGACCGGCTGTCATTTAGGCCAACGTTTTTGTCATTAGGCACTGTTTTTTTGTACATTCAAAATCGATGCAGCACATGAGCTGACAAGATCAGTGCATGTGCTGAACAGCCGGCTGTCCAAGGCCAACGTTTTTGTCATAAGGCACTGTTTTTTTGCACATTCAAAATCCATGCAGCACATGTGCTAACGAGATCATCGCATGTGCTGAACAGCCTGTGTACACCCGTATACAAATGCCATCTGTCTGGAAATAGCACGGTAGCGACCGGCTGTCATTTAGGCCAACGTTTTTGCCATCAGGCACTGTTTTTTTGCACATTCAAAATCGATGCAGCAGGTGTGCTGACAAGATCAGTGCATGTGCTGAACAGCCTGTGTACACACGTATACAAATGCCATCTGTCTGGAAATAGCAGGGTAGCGACCGGCTGTCATTTAGGCCAACGTTTTTGCCATCAGGCACTGTTTTTTTGCACATTCAAAATCGATGCAGCACATGAGCTGACAAGATCACTTCATGTGCTGAACAGCCTGCTGTCCAAGGCCAACGTTTTTGTCATAAGGCACTGTTTTTTTGCACATTCAAAATCGATGCAGCACATGTGCTGACAAGATCACTTCATGTGCTGAACAGCCGGCTGTCCAAGGCCAACGTTTTTGTCATAAGGCACTGTTTTTTTGCACGTTCAAAATCGATGCAGCACAAGTGCTGAACAGCCAGCTGTCCAAGGCCAACGTTTTTGTCATCAGGCACTGTTTGCACATTCAAAATCCATGCAGCACATGTGCTAACGAGATCATCGCATGTGCTGAACAGCCTGTGTATACACGTATACAAATGCCATCTGTCTGGAAATAGCACGGTTGCGACCGGCTGTCATTTAGGCCAACGTTTTTGTCATCAGGCACTGTTTGCACATTCAAAATCCATGCAGCACACGTGTTAACGAGATCAGTTAGGGTTAGGGTTAGGTTAGGGTTAGGGTTAGGAATTAAAAATCTCCAAAGGTCAGACTAGTCTGACCTTGGTTGTGCACTGGCCTACATTTCCACTGCCCGCTTCAGTGCCTGCTTGAATTCGGCCCCTCATCTCAGCGCCCACCAAACCTCATCCTCCTTTGTCTGTGTATTTTGGATGTTTCCTCTTTTATTTTTAAATTAACGGATTAATTAATTAGGGGTATTTTAGTATAGGGGTTAAAGCGTTTTAGGTGTAAAGTATAAGAGGGGAATTTTACTCAGGGTTAGTGACCTTAGGTTTAGGGCCATGTTTGGGGTCAAGGTTAGATAATTGTACCCATTAGGGTAAAAACCGTCAGGTGTCTAGAATTCACATGGTCACTCAGGGCTAAGTTTTAGGCGTCAGAGGGGAATTTTACTCAGGGTTAGTGACCTTAGGTTTAGGCCCATGTGTAGGTCGAGTTTTTAGATTAACAAATTAATTAATTAGGGGTATTTTAGTCTAGGGGTAAAAGCTTTTAGGTGTCAGGTATAAAAGGGGAATTTTCCTCAGGGTTAGTGACCTTAGGTTTAGGGCCATGTTTGGGGTCAAGGTTAGATAATTGTACCCATTAGGGTAAAAACCGTCAGGTGTCTAGAATTCACATGGTCACTCAGGGCTAAGTTTTAGGCGTCAGTCAGATGTTACTTCTGAAAAATAAAGAGTCACAGTTTTTGATTAATTTTATTGATCATGTGGATATTAGAAAAAGAAAATTAAATATAAGGTTCTATCAACAGAAAAAGATGAATAACAAATAAGAAACGAATGGATAGAAGAGATCATATCATCACGCCTCATTCAGTCCTCTTGGGTAGAGACTGTCAAGTCGTCTGATCCAGGTTCTTTCCGTCCTGAGCCTCTCGCCGAGGGACCAAAGAGGATTGGATTCAAGGGCAGTGACCCTCATGGCTTCCAAGCCATGTATCATGAAGTGTCTCACTACATACCGTCTTTTCTCAATTTTATTTTTAATGTTATATGTGTGCTGGTAAATCCTTTGTAGCAACTGGTTCTTTGTCTGTCCTACATATTGTTTATCACATTTCCTACAGAAAATCAGATAAATGCAGTTAGACACTTGGGGAGGCATGTTTTGTTGAGTGGAGTAAATCTGTTTGTTAGTCTTATTTTGAACCCATCTTCTGTGTGTTAAATGTTTGTGTGTTTTACCTCTGGATTTGGGTTGTGTTGATTTTATTTTACTACAAACTAATGTGTCTAATAGATTAGTGTTTCTTTTATACGCAGCGATCGGCCTATGTTTTCGTAATGTATACGTGGGTTCAATAAATTTTGTAAAGTTTCCCTTGGTGGCTTTATTTAATTGAATACTGTGTTGTGAAAAAAATGATACCAAGGGAACAATTTTGTTTCTTTCTTGTGTAATTTTAACCGGATTCGTGACCGATTGATTGAATGACCTGATGGCCTTTCTGAGGTATCTTCTGGAGTATTTTCTTCTTTTCTTCAAGGCCTTAAAAAGAATCTTTACTGCTTTCCTGAATTCTGTTTCTTGTGAGCATATACGATAGAATCTGAGAAGTTGTGACTTCAGTATGCCACGAAAGGTATGGCTTGGATGAAAACTATCCCTATGCAGTAAGCAGTGCGTATCCGTAGGCTTGAAGAAAACCTTGTAGTCGAGGTATCCCGTCTCAGAAAAGTTTGGTCCTTTGTACGTCACAACATCTAAGAAATTTACTTCTGATGAGTTCGTTTCAAATTTAATCTTTATCGACTCCTGCTGACGATTAAGATGATGTGTAAATTTTCTAAACTCATCCATGCCATGGGTCCAAATGCCCCAGATGTCATCCAAAAATCTGAAATATGCAAACGGTTTTACGTGAAAAGATGCTAAGGCCCTCCGTTCCCAAGAGGCCATGAATATATTGGCGTACGACGGAGCGAACTTTTTGCCCATCGCCGTGCCTTTTATCTGTAAATGAAATTTTGAGTCAAATTCGAAGTCATTTTTTGTAAGATTTATTTCCAATAGTTTTAAGATATAATTGTCCGGCCTCTTGGGATCCGGGAACCTTAGCATACAATCCTTCACGGCCTTCATGCCCTCTGTTGTCTCGATGTTTGTATACAAACTGTCGATATCTATGGTAAACAAGAGTGAATCAGTGGGGACCAAAAGATTTTTTGTTTTTTGAATAAAATCATAAGTATCTTTGAGATAACTTTCGTGCTTTTGCGAAATTGGGCCTAGAAAATATTCTATGAATTCTGCCGTGTAGTAAGACTCGCTGTCACAGTCAGAAACAATGGGCCTTCCTGGAGGTATCTGAAAAGCCTTACTCCAACTCCCAGGATCCTTGTGGATCTTTGGTAAAAGATAAAACCGCCTGGGCCTAGGCGTTCCCGATCCAAGTAGATAATTCTTTTGTTCGCCACTGATTACTCCCTTGTCACACATCTCTTCTAAGATGGTTCTTATTTCCAATGAAGTCTGAGGGTACATAGGTGCCGTGAGGGGCTTGTAATGATCTTTAACTTCTAGCTGTCTCCTCCCCTCCCACAGATAGTCTTCCTTATCCATGAGAACCACAGCATTTCCCTTA
Organism: Barbus barbus; assembly: GCF_936440315.1. NCBI lineage: Eukaryota > Metazoa > Chordata > Actinopteri > Cypriniformes > Cyprinidae > Barbus > Barbus barbus. The sequence goes on along the minus strand of NW_027636815.1, from coordinate 78,490 downwards.
TCGGCCGGTTTGATCACCAATCTATTATTCTTCTGTAATTCTTTGATTGCTTGTTTTTCGCGTGTTGTAAGATTCTGTTTTTCTATCAGGCCCCAATTTAGGTGGTTAAATGCATACATGTCTGCTCTGATAAGGGATCTAACATGTGGGGGTAAGCTAGAGAGAGTCGGTGTCCACTCTGACCCGTGAGTGAATGGCAGTTTCTTTTTATTACTTTTTTTATTTTCAAAAAAACTTTCTAATTTCAACCTTCTGTGATATTTTTGTAAACCTTGTAATAATTCTAATTTTTGTGTCCTCACGTTTTGTGGTGTAGGGACGAACGAGAGTCCTCTGAGAAGTACTGCCCTCTGCTCAATTGACAGAGTGGACGACGATAGATTAACTATTAATTTATCTTGACTATTTATAGGGTTCACGGTTCTCAAAAGTTTAAAGACCGTGCCCAGTGCTCCAACATATGACGAGCTGTTGATGATGTCCAATGTATTAAGTCACTCTCAACCCTGAATTGACCAGAGGGCAGTGAATCCAGGAAATTGAGGTTTGTTCTGATGTACTCATTAATATCCAGTAGAAGATCCTGTTCTTCTCTGGGAAGTTGATCACTAAAATTGACCACTGGTACCACTACTTCAGTGTGTGGTAACCGGGTTCTGGCCAATCTATAAGCCCTGTGGATCTCCTTGCTGGTCGTTGAGAAACATCTTTGGGAACGGTTGTTCAGGCCAAACGACATCACCAAGATCTCCGGTTCCAAGGCAATAGTAGCTCTTTCCACTAAATTGCCAGCGTGTTGGAATTTAGCTCCCGGAAAGCTATCTATTTGTAAATCTGGGATATTAAATGCTGGAATTCTGGACACGTTGGAGTCTCCAATAATGATAAACTTTTTCTTTAGATTGAGACTCCAATCCATTTGTTTTCTGTCCGTATTGATGTGTCGATATGGCCGACCTACCGACCTCGGTGTTGTAGGAGTGGTCGGAGCAACCGTTTCCCCCTGTTGAGCTTCTTTCTGACGTGATTCTGTCACACTTTCCACACTTTCGGATTGTGTGACTTCCTTCTGTCCCTCTGTTTCATTTTCTCGAATCATCTCTTCTAAGAGTTCTAACTGCCTGGCTGCATCTCCTGAGTATGGTTGAATCTCTCCCGAGTCCTCAGAAAAGGTCACAGGAGAACCAGGTAGTCTAATGAGGGAGGGGAGAGGAGGTTGTGCCCCTGCAATCCCCATTAAGGTTGTTGCACCTTTCTTTATGTTATGTTCAATGCGTGTTGTTGTCACGTCTTCCCTTTCTTGTACCCGTAGTAATTCACGAGAGGGTGAAAGAGGGTTTTGTGTTTTCTGTTGTGTTTCGACCATGTTTGTAGTCTGTTTTTCAACCGTGTCTGTTTGTTCCTCTGTGTTAACTAGCAAGTCAGTAAAAATCCTCCTAGGTTTTCTTTGTGGGAGAGGTGGAACTGATCTGACTGGTGTTGGTTCCAGAACCGGTCTGGGTTCAAGAGGGGGGAACTCCGTATCAAAGGACCAATCCCCTCGAATCGGAGGGGTATTAGTCGTACCGTTCGGAGTCTCTCGTCCCCTTGGAGATGTTTGTACGTAAATATGTGTTGTGCCTGGTTTGGGCCTCACTGTTTGTGTTTCACGTGGAGCTTCATCCACGGCAGTAGCACGTGACTCCTTTTCCCGTTCCCTTCGATCATATTCATCACATGATTCTGCCGTGAAGAGTGCTTCAACACGTGTGAAAATGTCTGGGTCTACCCGTCTCCCAAAGTTCTTGTTGGTCCAGGTCTTCGCAATTTCGAAGGCCCGGAACCAATCCTCTGGGTCTGTTTGTCGTCTGAGTTCTGTTAATGTTTTTTCCACCGACGTTTCATAGTGTTCTTCCAATATCGATTGCGCGTTGTGTGCCCAATTCTTTGCATTGCCCTCCAGAAGTTTTTTGACTCTATCATCGGGCAGTGCCGGTTTGATGGAATTAATTAACAGGTCTGTTAATCGTTTAAAAGTCACGGGTGTATTATTTGTCACTTTAGTAGTTGTTTTGTTTAAGTGGTGTACAAATCTAATCAGTTTGTACATGACCTTTACTGTGGTTCTTAGTTTTGTTGTAGCTGGAATGTAATTTGATTTCTGATTAGTTTGATCAAAATATCTCCTAGGTCTGCCCTTTCCTCTCCCTTCTTTATGAGGAAAGCGGCGTGTCTCCCTATCTCTTTGAAACCTGTTCGGTGGTTGTTCTATTCTGCTGTCTCTACTCACTCCGTTGACGCACGAGAAGCCACCCGCTCCGTCACCGGCCGAGCCATGAGAGGATTCAACGTATACATCTCTTTTGCTCCAGGCCCGTGGTTCGGATGGTTCCGTTTCATGAAGGGTGTCACTTTCTTGCACGAAAGTTTGGTATTCACGTGAATCATAACCTCGAGGATTATATTCACGTTCATTGTCATCATCATAATAATGCCAATTTTCATCACCCTCATTCCTCCTGCGTCTAACTAGAGCCTTTCTGTGGTTTCTACGAGCTGTTCTAGTCATTCGTTTTTGGGTTAGGGTTAGGGTTAGGGTTAGGGTTAGGGTTAGGGTTAGGGTTAGGGTTAGGGTTAGGTTAGGGTTAGGGTTAGGGTTAGGTATCTAAGAATCCAGAAATCAGAACAGGTCTGATCTCGGTTAGGCACTGGCACACATTTCAAAGGCCCGCTTCCGTCCCAACTCCAAAAAAGAACCCCCTCCAACAGCACCTCCACATGTTTTATTTGTTCCCATTGTTCTAAATGTTGTCTCATAGAGTCTGTGTCCTGTATCTCCTCCAAACAGGTGTATATTTATTGGTCTGATGTTGTTTTAATATTGTGTATATGTATATTTATGTATTTAAAACCATCATGATAAAAAATCAGTAATATATTTATTAGTGCAATTTAAGCAATCATGATTAAGTAATATATTCTATTAACTCTCACAGGTCCCCACATGTCCATCAAGTGGTAAAACGTTATATTGTGCATCTCTATCTACCCCATGACCTTTTGACCCCTGTATTATATTTTAAAGACTGAAATTGTTGTTACTAAACAGAATACTTTTTCTTGAGTTAATTAAATGTACAAAATCAATGTAATTAGCAAAACAGGGCCACAACACCAAGTTGTTCACCGTGTCAGGGCTGGGACGCCGAGGGCCCACCCCCCAAGGGCTGCAAAATCAAGGTGCACGCCAACCAGGTGCACCCCAATCAGGTGTTCTCCTGCCAGGGGTATTCGCCCAAGGCCTACCATCTCTAGGTGTAAGGTTTGAGGTGGGTGAATTCATTAGGTCTACCATCTCTAGGTGTCAGGTTTGAGGTGGGTGAATTCATTAGGTCTACCAACTCTAGGTGTCAGGTTTGAGGTGGGTGAATTCATTAGGTCTACCATCTCTAGGTGTCAGGTTTGAGGTGGGTGAATTCATTAGGTCTACCAACTCTAGGTGTCAGGTTTGGGGTGGGTGAAGCCATTAGGTCCACTAAATCTAGGTGTAAGATTTGGGATGATAAGTTTCGTCAATTCCAGTGGCTTTAGGTGTTAGGTGTATGGGGGTGTACACCATAAAATAGGGTGTCTTTAGGTGTCAGGTGTGATGGGTTACATGCATAAAATTTTGGGACTAAGGTTTAGGAGGAGAATGGGTACACGATTAATAATCAGGGTGTTACTTGGGGCCTGCTGGGTCATGCCAGCAGACACACCTGAACTCCATAAGAATTCTTATCATTATTGTGTGATTTTAAAGATAAGAGACACAGACCCTAAGGTCTCCAACACACTGACCAAAAGAAAAAAAAGGAAAAAGCAGACTTAGAAGAAAAATAACCATAAAAATGATTAAAATAGAAAGATGGACAGTAAGGTTACGCTTCGTTGAGGCCTCTGGGGTAGAGAGAGTCCAATTTTTTAATCCAGACCCTCTCCGCCCTGAGCCTCTCCGAGAGCGTCCAAAAGGGGTTCGACTCCAATCCTGAAACTCTGAGGGCATCTAGGCCATGTATTAAAAAGTGTCTAACTACATATCGTCTCTTTTCAATTTTATTACGAATGTTATACGAATGCTGATAGATTCTAAGTAACAATTGGTTCTTTGTCTGCCCCACATATTGTTTGTGGCATTTGGAACAAGATATGAGATAGACACAGTTTGAGACATGTGCTGACATGTTTCTCTGCACTTGGAAGAGTTGTTTGTTGGTTTTATTCTGGACCATTCTTTTGCCCACAAAGTGCTTATAAACCCCAGATTTACTCACTTTACAGGATGTTGTGATTTTACTAGAAACCAAGGTATCCAATAAGTTCTTGTTTCGTTTGTAAGCCGCTATCGGTCTATGTTTGGTCAGAAATTTAGTTGGTTCCATGAATTTGGTGAAATTTTCCTTGGTTGCTCTATTTAATTGAGTACTTTGTTGTGAATAGAAGGAAACTAATGGTATGATTTTGTTTCTAATCTGTGTTTCCTTGGTTGGATTAGTCACAAAGTTAGTGAAGGCCCTAAGCACACTCCTCAAATAGCTTCTCGAGTACCCTCGCTTCTTCAAAGCTTTAAAGAGGATTCCTACAGCAATCTTAAACTCAGATGTTTGTGAGCATATTCTATGAAAGCGAAGAAGCTGTGATTTAAGAATTCCTTTAAAAGTATGCTTAGGGTGGTAACTGGCTCTGTGTAATAATGAGTGAGTGTCTGTGGGCTTAAAATACACTTTGTAGTCCAACTGATTGGTCATTTCAAATTTGGGTCCTTTGTAGGTGATGACATCAAGAAAATTAACTGAATTTTCATCGATTTCGTATTTTATCCTGATGGATTTTTGATGACGGTTCAGATGATCAGCAAATTCAATAAACTCCTCCTTACCGTATGTCCAGATGCCCCAGATGTCATCCAAAAATCTAAAATACGAGAAGGGCTGGAGATGAAAAGAGGACACCGCAGTTTGTTCCCAATGGGCCATATAGATATTGGCGTAAGAAGGGGCGAACTTCTTGCCCATGGCCGTCCCCTTAGTTTGTAAATAAAATTTAGAGCCAAATTCAAAATCGTTTTTAGTCAAATTAATTTCTAGTAGTTTTAAAATAAAATCATCGGGTCTTTTCACGTCAGGATATTTGTTCATGCAATCTCTCACGGCAGCCATACCGACTCCGGTCTCTATATTGGTGTACAAACTGTCGATGTCCATGGTGAAGAGAAATGAATTAGATGGGAGAATAAGATTTTTTGTTTTAGAGATAAAATCATAGGTGTCTTTTAGGTAACTACCATGACGTTGCGAAATGGGACTAAGGAAATACTCAATATATTCTGCTGTAAAATAAGTCTCACTGTCGCAATCCGACACGATAGGCCTCCCAGGAGGTATTTTATGTGGTGTACTCCACTTTTCTGGTTCTTTGTGTATTTTTGGTAACAAATAAAATCTTCTTGGTCTCGGTGTACCAGAACCAGACAAGTAATCTCTCTGTTTCCCACTAATTATCTTTTTCTCATACATCTCATTTAAAATTTCTCGTACTTCCAGTATGGTTTTTGGATAAATTGGTTCTGTGAGAGAGCAATAGTGCTCTGTCACAGAAAGTTGCCTTTTTCCTTCCCAAAGATAATCTGTTTTACTCATGATGACGACTGCATTACCCTTGTCAGCTGGTTTGATAACGATGTCACAATTGTTTTTAAGTTCATGAATTGCTTTTCTCTCACTTTTACTCAAATTCTGTCTTTCTAGAAGGCCCCAATTCAGGTGTTGATACGCATACCGATCTGCTCTAATTAGAGAAACCACCTGGGGTGGCAAACTAGACAAGGCAGGTGTCCAATCAGAATTATGAGTAAAAGGAGTTCTTTTTTTCTCACTTTTTTTGCCTTCAAAAAAGGCGTCTAATTTAATACGCCTATGATAGGCCTGTAGGCTCTGCAATAATTCTAATTTTTGTGTTTTGACGTTATCGGGGACCATAACAAAGGAAAGGCCTTTCTTCAAGATCGCCCGCTGTCCAGTTGTCAAGACGAGCGGGGACAAATTAACGATAAGTTTTTCTTGACTACCTATTGGGTTGACGGCGTCGGCAAGTTTAGCGACCGAACCCAATGTTCTAACATGTATCTGCCCGTTGCAGCTGTCCAGTGCAAGTTATCGCTTTCGACCTGAAACTGGGCAACGGGCAACAATTGGAGAAAGTTGAGACTGTCCTTGATGTACTTGTTTATGTCCTCAAGGTATCTTTGTTCATCAATCGGAAGCAAGTCACAATAATTGATCATCGGAACTACGATCTCGGTATGCGGTAATCGGGTTCTGGCTACTCTGTAAGCCCTCTGTATCTCTTTGTTCGTTGAAGTAAAACATCTCTGAGATCGGTTATTTAATCCAAACGACAACAACAACACTTCCGGTTCCATCGCGATTGTGGCTTTTTCTATGAGATTGCCCGCGTGTTGGAACTTCGCGCCCGGGAAGCTGTCTATTTGAAGATCAGAGATGTTGAAGGCCGGGATCCTGGAAACGTTAGAATCCCCGATTATCACATACCTTTTCTTTAGGTTCAAGCTCCAGTCAATTTGTTTACGGTCTGTGTTTATGTGACGGTATGGTCTGCCGACCGATTTTGGTGTCGGTGGAGCTATTATTGTGATTTGCTTCTGAGGTGTTTGTTCTATCTGCAGTGATTGGGTTGTGCGTTCCTCTTCTATGGGTCGCATAACAATCTTCTGTCCCTCTTCCTTTTCCACCACCTTTGTGGGTGTGATACGTGCTAAAGAGCTAACAGAATACTCAGAAATTTGATAGTCCAGAGAATCATCAGAAGAAAAAAGAGGAAGGCTCTGAATTCTAGAAGAAGAAGAAGAAGAAGAAGAAGGGAGTGACTTTTTAGTCTCTTCAACCTTAGATGTGCTGGGAACAACGTTAGACGTGCTCGGACCAGCCTCAGTATGTGTACGTTTTGGTTCTTCTGAAACGACAACTTTTTCGTCTCTTTTCAAAATTCCTTCCTGAACCAAAATGTCAGTAATCTCCTTATAACGTTTCAGCTGTTCCTCATTAAAATCCTCCGTAAATGTCCTTTTCGTAACCTCTTGTGTATCAGTAACCTCTGTGGCCATGTCTGTGGCCAGATCTTGAGGTTCCTGATCCACATCAATCTCCTCTGCAAGAATTCTGCGTCTTGCACGTTGCAGTGGAGATCTTTGAGGTAAGGCTGGGGTGGGCTGTATGCCCGGTTTGGGCACCAGAGGGGGAAACTCCTGATCAAACGACCAGTCAGACCTATTAGGTGGGGGACTGGATGGAGTTCTTACATCCTCCCACCTTCTAGGTGATGTCTGTACCTCTACATGTATGTGAGAAGTATCTTTTTTGGGTCTGACAACCAAAGGTGCGTGTGTGTGCATGTCTGGTTCGACCAAGAGAGCTTTGGGAGGTTCTATTTTGGTAGCTTGTCTCTGATCTTTCTCCTGTTGTTTTCTATCGTACTCGTTACAAGTCTCTGCCGTGAATAGAGCCTCGGCTCTCTCAAAAACTTCAGAGTTAATTCTCCTCCCAAAGTTCTTTGTGGCCCAATTGGTGGCCGTCTGAAAGGCTTGGAACCAATGGGCTTGGTCTGTACGCTCTTTTAGTTCCACCAGCGTACTATCAATCAGTTTCTCGTAGTGTTCCTCCAAAATGACCTGAGCATTTGTTGACCATTTTTGTGCATTGTCCTCTAACAACTTTTTCACCGTGTCGTTAGGCATTGCTGGTTTAATGGAATTGGTCAACAATTTAGTCAGTCTTTTGAAGGTCACTGGACTGTTGTTAGTTACTTTGGTTGTGACCTTCTCTAGGTGATGGACCAGCCTTATCAAATCATACATAAGTTTCATGGCCGTCCTCAACCTGGGTGAAGCTGGAGTGTAATTTGATTTAACGTTAGTTTGTTCTTGAAAATATCTCTGAGGTCCCCCCCTATCTTTCTGTCTTTTCTTGGGGAACGGACGGTAAACTCTATCCCTTTGTCTTTCCACTCTCTCGGGTGGTTGTTCGGTTCTGATGTCTCTGCCAGCTTGGTAAGCATCCGAGATTGTGTTATGTCCCCTGTTGGAAGAGGAGTGGGAGGATTCGATATGTGTGTCTCTTTGACTATATGTATGGGGACGGGCAGATTGTAAATTGCGTCTCTCATCTTCTTCTTCTTGAACATACGAGTCACATTCGATTTCATCCTCCCCATAGAATTCTCCTCCTCTCTCTTCCATCATGAATCGACTGCGCACCCTCTTCTTGTTTTTTCTCTTGGGTTTTCTTTTTGGAAAATCATCTTCAAAATGGTCATAAGAGAGTGGTGCGTGTGAATTTTGTCTGGGCAAAGATCTGATTTTTCTATCGTCTAAAGCCTCTCTGTATGTTTGTTGTCTTTTGTATTTAGAATTTACAAACTCTCGGTTGTCAGGAAAATAATCGATCTGTTTGTTTGGAAAATATCTGTTTTCCCTTATTTCCCCCCTTGAGTTTGTCCTACGAGTTTCTCTGCCTCGTGGAATTGTGTCATTTTCATAAGACCATTTGTTTTTCTGAGTGGTGTAATTATTTGGATCATAATAACGATAATCAATTTGATAATCGTCATTATTCCAGCGGTCATGTCGGTGAGCCCGTACACGGGCTGTTTGTTTATGATTAGCGTCGTACGAGAGACGTGGACGGTTATTCTCGTCGCGGAAAAAGGATTCCCCTCTCTCCCTCCATCCCTCCCGACGTGGGCTAGTAGCACGTAGACGTGCTGTTGGGTTTCTTGAGGTGTAACGCGGTTCTTCGTCAGATGGAAAAGACGCGAATCTCACGCGCAGCCTCGGTGTTTGTCTGTATCTCTCTCCTACTCTCGCCATTACAGTGTTTCTTTGTTACAAAGTGAATGGATTCTTCGAAATAACGACGTTAATTGCAAATCGCGACGTTTCGAAGTATACAACTTCTTCTTCAGGCTATTGCTGTAACGTCGTCAGGCTAGAATGTATCAGATGTAAGCTAGAGTAACTGCTATCTCGAGTGCAAGTGAGCAAATGACTGTCTGTGTCCGCCTCTCTGTTACGCTGTCACAGAGGGCGGCGGCTTCTGACGTCATCCTCATTCAGAGCACATATACAGTCAATTTAATGAAGAAAACTCGCAAATAAAACATGAAAATGATCAGCTTTGGGTCAAACAATCCTCCCATTGTTTCTCAAAGACTTTTATCTGTCTCCCCATCCTTTCCTAACCCTGTAGGATTTTGTTTATCGTGTTTTTGACGCCAAAGTAATGTTTGTTTGTAAATAACTCGCGAGCTCCTTCATCAAAACACTCCAGACTTCCAAATATTGTAAGATAACAAATATAAGAATTTTTTGAAGTGCATTTGGCGTCGAACCAACAAAGTTTCCCTTTTGGAAAACACTAAAAAGTGTCCTAGAATTTCTTGCTGCGTCACAGCATATGCAAATCAATCAATCCTTGTCTGTCCATTATAAATAAATATAAATAGTTGAAAATCCATCGTGAAATCATGATCTTATAACAAATATGCCTTAAAACAGACAAAAAGTGAATGAATATTTAAGTTTAAGGCATATTTAAGAGTATTTCAATTCACTGATGTTTCAATGTGGTGTTATTCAATGTCTTCTGTGTATTAAATTATAATAGTCAGTATGAATGTGGAGTTAATTACTGTAGAAGATTGCTGATGTTAAGAAATCCTTCTCAAAGTGGTCCTGAAGTGCCAAGACGTGGCTCTGGCTTGAGTTAGGTATCTAAGAATCCAGAAATCAGAACAGGTCTGATCTCGGTTAGGCACTGGCACACATTTCAAAGGCCCGCTTCCGTCCCAACTCCAAAAAAGAACCCCCTCCAACAGCACCTCCACATGTTTTATTTGTTCCCATTGTTCTAAATGTTGTCTCATAGAGTCTGTGTCCTGTATCTCCTCCAAACAGGTGTATATTTATTGGTCTGATGTTGTTTTAATATTGTGTATATGTATATTTATGTATTTAAAACCATCATGATAAAAAATCAGTAATATATTTATTAGTGCAATTTAAGCAATCATGATTAAGTAATATATTCTATTAACTCTCACAGGTCCCCACATGTCCATCAAGTGGTAAAACGTTATATTGTGCATCTCTATCTACCCCATGACCTTTTGACCCCTGTATTATATTTTAAAGACTGAAATTGTTGTTACTAAACAGAATACTTTTTCTTGAGTTAATTAAATGTACAAAATCAATGTAATTAGCAAAACAGGGCCACAACACCAAGTTGTTCACCGTGTCAGGGCTGGGACGCCGAGGGCCCACCCCCCAAGGGCTGCAAAATCAAGGTGCACGCCAACCAGGTGCACCCCAATCAGGTGTTCTCCTGCCAGGGGTATTCGCCCAAGGCCTACCATCTCTAGGTGTAAGGTTTGAGGTGGGTGAATTCATTAGGTCTACCATCTCTAGGTGTCAGGTTTGAGGTGGGTGAATTCATTAGGTCTACCAACTCTAGGTGTCAGGTTTGAGGTGGGTGAATTCATTAGGTCTACCATCTCTAGGTGTCAGGTTTGAGGTGGGTGAATTCATTAGGTCTACCAACTCTAGGTGTCAGGTTTGGGGTGGGTGAAGCCATTAGGTCCACTAAATCTAGGTGTAAGATTTGGGATGATAAGTTTCGTCAATTCCAGTGGCTTTAGGTGTTAGGTGTATGGGGGTGTACACCATAAAATAGGGTGTCTTTAGGTGTCAGGTGTGATGGGTTACATGCATAAAATTTTGGGACTAAGGTTTAGGAGGAGAATGGGTACACGATTAATAATCAGGGTGTTACTTGGGGCCTGCTGGGTCATGCCAGCAGACACACCTGAACTCCATAAGAATTCTTATCATTATTGTGTGATTTTAAAGATAAGAGACACAGACCCTAAGGTCTCCAACACACTGACCAAAAGAAAAAAAAGGAAAAAGCAGACTTAGAAGAAAAATAACCATAAAAATGATTAAAATAGAAAGATGGACAGTAAGGTTACGCTTCGTTGAGGCCTCTGGGGTAGAGAGAGTCCAATTTTTTAATCCAGACCCTCTCCGCCCTGAGCCTCTCCGAGAGCGTCCAAAAGGGGTTCGACTCCAATCCTGAAACTCTGAGGGCATCTAGGCCATGTATTAAAAAGTGTCTAACTACATATCGTCTCTTTTCAATTTTATTACGAATGTTATACGAATGCTGATAGATTCTAAGTAACAATTGGTTCTTTGTCTGCCCCACATATTGTTTGTGGCATTTGGAACAAGATATGAGATAGACACAGTTTGAGACATGTGCTGACATGTTTCTCTGCACTTGGAAGAGTTGTTTGTTGGTTTTATTCTGGACCATTCTTTTGCCCACAAAGTGCTTATAAACCCCAGATTTACTCACTTTACAGGATGTTGTGATTTTACTAGAAACCAAGGTATCCAATAAGTTCTTGTTTCGTTTGTAAGCCGCTATCGGTCTATGTTTGGTCAGAAATTTAGTTGGTTCCATGAATTTGGTGAAATTTTCCTTGGTTGCTCTATTTAATTGAGTACTTTGTTGTGAATAGAAGGAAACTAATGGTATGATTTTGTTTCTAATCTGTGTTTCCTTGGTTGGATTAGTCACAAAGTTAGTGAAGGCCCTAAGCACACTCCTCAAATAGCTTCTCGAGTACCCTCGCTTCTTCAAAGCTTTAAAGAGGATTCCTACAGCAATCTTAAACTCAGATGTTTGTGAGCATATTCTATGAAAGCGAAGAAGCTGTGATTTAAGAATTCCTTTAAAAGTATGCTTAGGGTGGTAACTGGCTCTGTGTAATAATGAGTGAGTGTCTGTGGGCTTAAAATACACTTTGTAGTCCAACTGATTGGTCATTTCAAATTTGGGTCCTTTGTAGGTGATGACATCAAGAAAATTAACTGAATTTTCATCGATTTCGTATTTTATCCTGATGGATTTTTGATGACGGTTCAGATGATCAGCAAATTCAATAAACTCCTCCTTACCGTATGTCCAGATGCCCCAGATGTCATCCAAAAATCTAAAATACGAGAAGGGCTGGAGATGAAAAGAGGACACCGCAGTTTGTTCCCAATGGGCCATATAGATATTGGCGTAAGAAGGGGCGAACTTCTTGCCCATGGCCGTCCCCTTAGTTTGTAAATAAAATTTAGAGCCAAATTCAAAATCGTTTTTAGTCAAATTAATTTCTAGTAGTTTTAAAATAAAATCATCGGGTCTTTTCACGTCAGGATATTTGTTCATGCAATCTCTCACGGCAGCCATACCGACTCCGGTCTCTATATTGGTGTACAAACTGTCGATGTCCATGGTGAAGAGAAATGAATTAGATGGGAGAATAAGATTTTTTGTTTTAGAGATAAAATCATAGGTGTCTTTTAGGTAACTACCATGACGTTGCGAAATGGGACTAAGGAAATACTCAATATATTCTGCTGTAAAATAAGTCTCACTGTCGCAATCCGACACGATAGGCCTCCCAGGAGGTATTTTATGTGGTGTACTCCACTTTTCTGGTTCTTTGTGTATTTTTGGTAACAAATAAAATCTTCTTGGTCTCGGTGTACCAGAACCAGACAAGTAATCTCTCTGTTTCCCACTAATTATCTTTTTCTCATACATCTCATTTAAAATTTCTCGTACTTCCAGTATGGTTTTTGGATAAATTGGTTCTGTGAGAGAGCAATAGTGCTCTGTCACAGAAAGTTGCCTTTTTCCTTCCCAAAGATAATCTGTTTTACTCATGATGACGACTGCATTACCCTTGTCAGCTGGTTTGATAACGATGTCACAATTGTTTTTAAGTTCATGAATTGCTTTTCTCTCACTTTTACTCAAATTCTGTCTTTCTAGAAGGCCCCAATTCAGGTGTTGATACGCATACCGATCTGCTCTAATTAGAGAAACCACCTGGGGTGGCAAACTAGACAAGGCAGGTGTCCAATCAGAATTATGAGTAAAAGGAGTTCTTTTTTTCTCACTTTTTTTGCCTTCAAAAAAGGCGTCTAATTTAATACGCCTATGATAGGCCTGTAGGCTCTGCAATAATTCTAATTTTTGTGTTTTGACGTTATCGGGGACCATAACAAAGGAAAGGCCTTTCTTCAAGATCGCCCGCTGTCCAGTTGTCAAGACGAGCGGGGACAAATTAACGATAAGTTTTTCTTGACTACCTATTGGGTTGACGGCGTCGGCAAGTTTAGCGACCGAACCCAATGTTCTAACATGTATCTGCCCGTTGCAGCTGTCCAGTGCAAGTTATCGCTTTCGACCTGAAACTGGGCAACGGGCAACAATTGGAGAAAGTTGAGACTGTCCTTGATGTACTTGTTTATGTCCTCAAGGTATCTTTGTTCATCAATCGGAAGCAAGTCACAATAATTGATCATCGGAACTACGATCTCGGTATGCGGTAATCGGGTTCTGGCTACTCTGTAAGCCCTCTGTATCTCTTTGTTCGTTGAAGTAAAACATCTCTGAGATCGGTTATTTAATCCAAACGACAACAACAACACTTCCGGTTCCATCGCGATTGTGGCTTTTTCTATGAGATTGCCCGCGTGTTGGAACTTCGCGCCCGGGAAGCTGTCTATTTGAAGATCAGAGATGTTGAAGGCCGGGATCCTGGAAACGTTAGAATCCCCGATTATCACATACCTTTTCTTTAGGTTCAAGCTCCAGTCAATTTGTTTACGGTCTGTGTTTATGTGACGGTATGGTCTGCCGACCGATTTTGGTGTCGGTGGAGCTATTATTGTGATTTGCTTCTGAGGTGTTTGTTCTATCTGCAGTGATTGGGTTGTGCGTTCCTCTTCTATGGGTCGCATAACAATCTTCTGTCCCTCTTCCTTTTCCACCACCTTTGTGGGTGTGATACGTGCTAAAGAGCTAACAGAATACTCAGAAATTTGATAGTCCAGAGAATCATCAGAAGAAAAAAGAGGAAGGCTCTGAATTCTAGAAGAAGAAGAAGAAGAAGAAGAAGGGAGTGACTTTTTAGTCTCTTCAACCTTAGATGTGCTGGGAACAACGTTAGACGTGCTCGGACCAGCCTCAGTATGTGTACGTTTTGGTTCTTCTGAAACGACAACTTTTTCGTCTCTTTTCAAAATTCCTTCCTGAACCAAAATGTCAGTAATCTCCTTATAACGTTTCAGCTGTTCCTCATTAAAATCCTCCGTAAATGTCCTTTTCGTAACCTCTTGTGTATCAGTAACCTCTGTGGCCATGTCTGTGGCCAGATCTTGAGGTTCCTGATCCACATCAATCTCCTCTGCAAGAATTCTGCGTCTTGCACGTTGCAGTGGAGATCTTTGAGGTAAGGCTGGGGTGGGCTGTATGCCCGGTTTGGGCACCAGAGGGGGAAACTCCTGATCAAACGACCAGTCAGACCTATTAGGTGGGGGACTGGATGGAGTTCTTACATCCTCCCACCTTCTAGGTGATGTCTGTACCTCTACATGTATGTGAGAAGTATCTTTTTTGGGTCTGACAACCAAAGGTGCGTGTGTGTGCATGTCTGGTTCGACCAAGAGAGCTTTGGGAGGTTCTATTTTGGTAGCTTGTCTCTGATCTTTCTCCTGTTGTTTTCTATCGTACTCGTTACAAGTCTCTGCCGTGAATAGAGCCTCGGCTCTCTCAAAAACTTCAGAGTTAATTCTCCTCCCAAAGTTCTTTGTGGCCCAATTGGTGGCCGTCTGAAAGGCTTGGAACCAATGGGCTTGGTCTGTACGCTCTTTTAGTTCCACCAGCGTACTATCAATCAGTTTCTCGTAGTGTTCCTCCAAAATGACCTGAGCATTTGTTGACCATTTTTGTGCATTGTCCTCTAACAACTTTTTCACCGTGTCGTTAGGCATTGCTGGTTTAATGGAATTGGTCAACAATTTAGTCAGTCTTTTGAAGGTCACTGGACTGTTGTTAGTTACTTTGGTTGTGACCTTCTCTAGGTGATGGACCAGCCTTATCAAATCATACATAAGTTTCATGGCCGTCCTCAACCTGGGTGAAGCTGGAGTGTAATTTGATTTAACGTTAGTTTGTTCTTGAAAATATCTCTGAGGTCCCCCCCTATCTTTCTGTCTTTTCTTGGGGAACGGACGGTAAACTCTATCCCTTTGTCTTTCCACTCTCTCGGGTGGTTGTTCGGTTCTGATGTCTCTGCCAGCTTGGTAAGCATCCGAGATTGTGTTATGTCCCCTGTTGGAAGAGGAGTGGGAGGATTCGATATGTGTGTCTCTTTGACTATATGTATGGGGACGGGCAGATTGTAAATTGCGTCTCTCATCTTCTTCTTCTTGAACATACGAGTCACATTCGATTTCATCCTCCCCATAGAATTCTCCTCCTCTCTCTTCCATCATGAATCGACTGCGCACCCTCTTCTTGTTTTTTCTCTTGGGTTTTCTTTTTGGAAAATCATCTTCAAAATGGTCATAAGAGAGTGGTGCGTGTGAATTTTGTCTGGGCAAAGATCTGATTTTTCTATCGTCTAAAGCCTCTCTGTATGTTTGTTGTCTTTTGTATTTAGAATTTACAAACTCTCGGTTGTCAGGAAAATAATCGATCTGTTTGTTTGGAAAATATCTGTTTTCCCTTATTTCCCCCCTTGAGTTTGTCCTACGAGTTTCTCTGCCTCGTGGAATTGTGTCATTTTCATAAGACCATTTGTTTTTCTGAGTGGTGTAATTATTTGGATCATAATAACGATAATCAATTTGATAATCGTCATTATTCCAGCGGTCATGTCGGTGAGCCCGTACACGGGCTGTTTGTTTATGATTAGCGTCGTACGAGAGACGTGGACGGTTATTCTCGTCGCGGAAAAAGGATTCCCCTCTCTCCCTCCATCCCTCCCGACGTGGGCTAGTAGCACGTAGACGTGCTGTTGGGTTTCTTGAGGTGTAACGCGGTTCTTCGTCAGATGGAAAAGACGCGAATCTCACGCGCAGCCTCGGTGTTTGTCTGTATCTCTCTCCTACTCTCGCCATTACAGTGTTTCTTTGTTACAAAGTGAATGGATTCTTCGAAATAACGACGTTAATTGCAAATCGCGACGTTTCGAAGTATACAACTTCTTCTTCAGGCTATTGCTGTAACGTCGTCAGGCTAGAATGTATCAGATGTAAGCTAGAGTAACTGCTATCTCGAGTGCAAGTGAGCAAATGACTGTCTGTGTCCGCCTCTCTGTTACGCTGTCACAGAGGGCGGCGGCTTCTGACGTCATCCTCATTCAGAGCACATATACAGTCAATTTAATGAAGAAAACTCGCAAATAAAACATGAAAATGATCAGCTTTGGGTCAAACAATCCTCCCATTGTTTCTCAAAGACTTTTATCTGTCTCCCCATCCTTTCCTAACCCTGTAGGATTTTGTTTATCGTGTTTTTGACGCCAAAGTAATGTTTGTTTGTAAATAACTCGCGAGCTCCTTCATCAAAACACTCCAGACTTCCAAATATTGTAAGATAACAAATATAAGAATTTTTTGAAGTGCATTTGGCGTCGAACCAACAAAGTTTCCCTTTTGGAAAACACTAAAAAGTGTCCTAGAATTTCTTGCTGCGTCACAGCATATGCAAATCAATCAATCCTTGTCTGTCCATTATAAATAAATATAAATAGTTGAAAATCCATCGTGAAATCATGATCTTATAACAAATATGCCTTAAAACAGACAAAAAGTGAATGAATATTTAAGTTTAAGGCATATTTAAGAGTATTTCAATTCACTGATGTTTCAATGTGGTGTTATTCAATGTCTTCTGTGTATTAAATTATAATAGTCAGTATGAATGTGGAGTTAAATACTGTAGAAGATTGCTGATGTTAAGAAATCCTTCTCAAAGTGGTCCTGAAGTGCCAAGACGTGGCTCTGGCTTGAGTTAGGTATCTAAGAATCCAGAAATCAGAACAGGTCTGATCTCGGTTAGGCACTGGCACACATTTCAAAGGCCCGCTTCCGTCCCAACTCCAAAAAAGAACCCCCTCCAACAGCACCTCCACATGTTTTATTTGTTCCCATTGTTCTAAATGTTGTCTCATAGAGTCTGTGTCCTGTATCTCCTCCAAACAGGTGTATATTTATTGGTCTGATGTTGTTTTAATATTGTGTATATGTATATTTATGTATTTAAAACCATCATGATAAAAAATCAGTAATATATTTATTAGTGCAATTTAAGCAATCATGATTAAGTAATATATTCTATTAACTCTCACAGGTCCCCACATGTCCATCAAGTGGTAAAACGTTATATTGTGCATCTCTATCTACCCCATGACCTTTTGACCCCTGTATTATATTTTAAAGACTGAAATTGTTGTTACTAAACAGAATACTTTTTCTTGAGTTAATTAAATGTACAAAATCAATGTAATTAGCAAAACAGGGCCACAACACCAAGTTGTTCACCGTGTCAGGGCTGGGACGCCGAGGGCCCACCCCCCAAGGGCTGCAAAATCAAGGTGCACGCCAACCAGGTGCACCCCAATCAGGTGTTCTCCTGCCAGGGGTATTCGCCCAAGGCCTACCATCTCTAGGTGTAAGGTTTGAGGTGGGTGAATTCATTAGGTCTACCATCTCTAGGTGTCAGGTTTGAGGTGGGTGAATTCATTAGGTCTACCAACTCTAGGTGTCAGGTTTGAGGTGGGTGAATTCATTAGGTCTACCATCTCTAGGTGTCAGGTTTGAGGTGGGTGAATTCATTAGGTCTACCAACTCTAGGTGTCAGGTTTGGGGTGGGTGAAGCCATTAGGTCCACTAAATCTAGGTGTAAGATTTGGGATGATAAGTTTCGTCAATTCCAGTGGCTTTAGGTGTTAGGTGTATGGGGGTGTACACCATAAAATAGGGTGTCTTTAGGTGTCAGGTGTGATGGGTTACATGCATAAAATTTTGGGACTAAGGTTTAGGAGGAGAATGGGTACACGATTAATAATCAGGGTGTTACTTGGGGCCTGCTGGGTCATGCCAGCAGACACACCTGAACTCCATAAGAATTCTTATCATTATTGTGTGATTTTAAAGATAAGAGACACAGACCCTAAGGTCTCCAACACACTGACCAAAAGAAAAAAAAGGAAAAAGCAGACTTAGAAGAAAAATAACCATAAAAATGATTAAAATAGAAAGATGGACAGTAAGGTTACGCTTCGTTGAGGCCTCTGGGGTAGAGAGAGTCCAATTTTTTAATCCAGACCCTCTCCGCCCTGAGCCTCTCCGAGAGCGTCCAAAAGGGGTTCGACTCCAATCCTGAAACTCTGAGGGCATCTAGGCCATGTATTAAAAAGTGTCTAACTACATATCGTCTCTTTTCAATTTTATTACGAATGTTATACGAATGCTGATAGATTCTAAGTAACAATTGGTTCTTTGTCTGCCCCACATATTGTTTGTGGCATTTGGAACAAGATATGAGATAGACACAGTTTGAGACATGTGCTGACATGTTTCTCTGCACTTGGAAGAGTTGTTTGTTGGTTTTATTCTGGACCATTCTTTTGCCCACAAAGTGCTTATAAACCCCAGATTTACTCACTTTACAGGATGTTGTGATTTTACTAGAAACCAAGGTATCCAATAAGTTCTTGTTTCGTTTGTAAGCCGCTATCGGTCTATGTTTGGTCAGAAATTTAGTTGGTTCCATGAATTTGGTGAAATTTTCCTTGGTTGCTCTATTTAATTGAGTACTTTGTTGTGAATAGAAGGAAACTAATGGTATGATTTTGTTTCTAATCTGTGTTTCCTTGGTTGGATTAGTCACAAAGTTAGTGAAGGCCCTAAGCACACTCCTCAAATAGCTTCTCGAGTACCCTCGCTTCTTCAAAGCTTTAAAGAGGATTCCTACAGCAATCTTAAACTCAGATGTTTGTGAGCATATTCTATGAAAGCGAAGAAGCTGTGATTTAAGAATTCCTTTAAAAGTATGCTTAGGGTGGTAACTGGCTCTGTGTAATAATGAGTGAGTGTCTGTGGGCTTAAAATACACTTTGTAGTCCAACTGATTGGTCATTTCAAATTTGGGTCCTTTGTAGGTGATGACATCAAGAAAATTAACTGAATTTTCATCGATTTCGTATTTTATCCTGATGGATTTTTGATGACGGTTCAGATGATCAGCAAATTCAATAAACTCCTCCTTACCGTATGTCCAGATGCCCCAGATGTCATCCAAAAATCTAAAATACGAGAAGGGCTGGAGATGAAAAGAGGACACCGCAGTTTGTTCCCAATGGGCCATATAGATATTGGCGTAAGAAGGGGCGAACTTCTTGCCCATGGCCGTCCCCTTAGTTTGTAAATAAAATTTAGAGCCAAATTCAAAATCGTTTTTAGTCAAATTAATTTCTAGTAGTTTTAAAATAAAATCATCGGGTCTTTTCACGTCAGGATATTTGTTCATGCAATCTCTCACGGCAGCCATACCGACTCCGGTCTCTATATTGGTGTACAAACTGTCGATGTCCATGGTGAAGAGAAATGAATTAGATGGGAGAATAAGATTTTTTGTTTTAGAGATAAAATCATAGGTGTCTTTTAGGTAACTACCATGACGTTGCGAAATGGGACTAAGGAAATACTCAATATATTCTGCTGTAAAATAAGTCTCACTGTCGCAATCCGACACGATAGGCCTCCCAGGAGGTATTTTATGTGGTGTACTCCACTTTTCTGGTTCTTTGTGTATTTTTGGTAACAAATAAAATCTTCTTGGTCTCGGTGTACCAGAACCAGACAAGTAATCTCTCTGTTTCCCACTAATTATCTTTTTCTCATACATCTCATTTAAAATTTCTCGTACTTCCAGTATGGTTTTTGGATAAATTGGTTCTGTGAGAGAGCAATAGTGCTCTGTCACAGAAAGTTGCCTTTTTCCTTCCCAAAGATAATCTGTTTTACTCATGATGACGACTGCATTACCCTTGTCAGCTGGTTTGATAACGATGTCACAATTGTTTTTAAGTTCATGAATTGCTTTTCTCTCACTTTTACTCAAATTCTGTCTTTCTAGAAGGCCCCAATTCAGGTGTTGATACGCATACCGATCTGCTCTAATTAGAGAAACCACCTGGGGTGGCAAACTAGACAAGGCAGGTGTCCAATCAGAATTATGAGTAAAAGGAGTTCTTTTTTTCTCACTTTTTTTGCCTTCAAAAAAGGCGTCTAATTTAATACGCCTATGATAGGCCTGTAGGCTCTGCAATAATTCTAATTTTTGTGTTTTGACGTTATCGGGGACCATAACAAAGGAAAGGCCTTTCTTCAAGATCGCCCGCTGTCCAGTTGTCAAGACGAGCGGGGACAAATTAACGATAAGTTTTTCTTGACTACCTATTGGGTTGACGGCGTCGGCAAGTTTAGCGACCGAACCCAATGTTCTAACATGTATCTGCCCGTTGCAGCTGTCCAGTGCAAGTTATCGCTTTCGACCTGAAACTGGGCAACGGGCAACAATTGGAGAAAGTTGAGACTGTCCTTGATGTACTTGTTTATGTCCTCAAGGTATCTTTGTTCATCAATCGGAAGCAAGTCACAATAATTGATCATCGGAACTACGATCTCGGTATGCGGTAATCGGGTTCTGGCTACTCTGTAAGCCCTCTGTATCTCTTTGTTCGTTGAAGTAAAACATCTCTGAGATCGGTTATTTAATCCAAACGACAACAACAACACTTCCGGTTCCATCGCGATTGTGGCTTTTTCTATGAGATTGCCCGCGTGTTGGAACTTCGCGCCCGGGAAGCTGTCTATTTGAAGATCAGAGATGTTGAAGGCCGGGATCCTGGAAACGTTAGAATCCCCGATTATCACATACCTTTTCTTTAGGTTCAAGCTCCAGTCAATTTGTTTACGGTCTGTGTTTATGTGACGGTATGGTCTGCCGACCGATTTTGGTGTCGGTGGAGCTATTATTGTGATTTGCTTCTGAGGTGTTTGTTCTATCTGCAGTGATTGGGTTGTGCGTTCCTCTTCTATGGGTCGCATAACAATCTTCTGTCCCTCTTCCTTTTCCACCACCTTTGTGGGTGTGATACGTGCTAAAGAGCTAACAGAATACTCAGAAATTTGATAGTCCAGAGAATCATCAGAAGAAAAAAGAGGAAGGCTCTGAATTCTAGAAGAAGAAGAAGAAGAAGAAGAAGGGAGTGACTTTTTAGTCTCTTCAACCTTAGATGTGCTGGGAACAACGTTAGACGTGCTCGGACCAGCCTCAGTATGTGTACGTTTTGGTTCTTCTGAAACGACAACTTTTTCGTCTCTTTTCAAAATTCCTTCCTGAACCAAAATGTCAGTAATCTCCTTATAACGTTTCAGCTGTTCCTCATTAAAATCCTCCGTAAATGTCCTTTTCGTAACCTCTTGTGTATCAGTAACCTCTGTGGCCATGTCTGTGGCCAGATCTTGAGGTTCCTGATCCACATCAATCTCCTCTGCAAGAATTCTGCGTCTTGCACGTTGCAGTGGAGATCTTTGAGGTAAGGCTGGGGTGGGCTGTATGCCCGGTTTGGGCACCAGAGGGGGAAACTCCTGATCAAACGACCAGTCAGACCTATTAGGTGGGGGACTGGATGGAGTTCTTACATCCTCCCACCTTCTAGGTGATGTCTGTACCTCTACATGTATGTGAGAAGTATCTTTTTTGGGTCTGACAACCAAAGGTGCGTGTGTGTGCATGTCTGGTTCGACCAAGAGAGCTTTGGGAGGTTCTATTTTGGTAGCTTGTCTCTGATCTTTCTCCTGTTGTTTTCTATCGTACTCGTTACAAGTCTCTGCCGTGAATAGAGCCTCGGCTCTCTCAAAAACTTCAGAGTTAATTCTCCTCCCAAAGTTCTTTGTGGCCCAATTGGTGGCCGTCTGAAAGGCTTGGAACCAATGGGCTTGGTCTGTACGCTCTTTTAGTTCCACCAGCGTACTATCAATCAGTTTCTCGTAGTGTTCCTCCAAAATGACCTGAGCATTTGTTGACCATTTTTGTGCATTGTCCTCTAACAACTTTTTCACCGTGTCGTTAGGCATTGCTGGTTTAATGGAATTGGTCAACAATTTAGTCAGTCTTTTGAAGGTCACTGGACTGTTGTTAGTTACTTTGGTTGTGACCTTCTCTAGGTGATGGACCAGCCTTATCAAATCATACATAAGTTTCATGGCCGTCCTCAACCTGGGTGAAGCTGGAGTGTAATTTGATTTAACGTTAGTTTGTTCTTGAAAATATCTCTGAGGTCCCCCCCTATCTTTCTGTCTTTTCTTGGGGAACGGACGGTAAACTCTATCCCTTTGTCTTTCCACTCTCTCGGGTGGTTGTTCGGTTCTGATGTCTCTGCCAGCTTGGTAAGCATCCGAGATTGTGTTATGTCCCCTGTTGGAAGAGGAGTGGGAGGATTCGATATGTGTGTCTCTTTGACTATATGTATGGGGACGGGCAGATTGTAAATTGCGTCTCTCATCTTCTTCTTCTTGAACATACGAGTCACATTCGATTTCATCCTCCCCATAGAATTCTCCTCCTCTCTCTTCCATCATGAATCGACTGCGCACCCTCTTCTTGTTTTTTCTCTTGGGTTTTCTTTTTGGAAAATCATCTTCAAAATGGTCATAAGAGAGTGGTGCGTGTGAATTTTGTCTGGGCAAAGATCTGATTTTTCTATCGTCTAAAGCCTCTCTGTATGTTTGTTGTCTTTTGTATTTAGAATTTACAAACTCTCGGTTGTCAGGAAAATAATCGATCTGTTTGTTTGGAAAATATCTGTTTTCCCTTATTTCCCCCCTTGAGTTTGTCCTACGAGTTTCTCTGCCTCGTGGAATTGTGTCATTTTCATAAGACCATTTGTTTTTCTGAGTGGTGTAATTATTTGGATCATAATAACGATAATCAATTTGATAATCGTCATTATTCCAGCGGTCATGTCGGTGAGCCCGTACACGGGCTGTTTGTTTATGATTAGCGTCGTACGAGAGACGTGGACGGTTATTCTCGTCGCGGAAAAAGGATTCCCCTCTCTCCCTCCATCCCTCCCGACGTGGGCTAGTAGCACGTAGACGTGCTGTTGGGTTTCTTGAGGTGTAACGCGGTTCTTCGTCAGATGGAAAAGACGCGAATCTCACGCGCAGCCTCGGTGTTTGTCTGTATCTCTCTCCTACTCTCGCCATTACAGTGTTTCTTTGTTACAAAGTGAATGGATTCTTCGAAATAACGACGTTAATTGCAAATCGCGACGTTTCGAAGTATACAACTTCTTCTTCAGGCTATTGCTGTAACGTCGTCAGGCTAGAATGTATCAGATGTAAGCTAGAGTAACTGCTATCTCGAGTGCAAGTGAGCAAATGACTGTCTGTGTCCGCCTCTCTGTTACGCTGTCACAGAGGGCGGCGGCTTCTGACGTCATCCTCATTCAGAGCACATATACAGTCAATTTAATGAAGAAAACTCGCAAATAAAACATGAAAATGATCAGCTTTGGGTCAAACAATCCTCCCATTGTTTCTCAAAGACTTTTATCTGTCTCCCCATCCTTTCCTAACCCTGTAGGATTTTGTTTATCGTGTTTTTGACGCCAAAGTAATGTTTGTTTGTAAATAACTCGCGAGCTCCTTCATCAAAACACTCCAGACTTCCAAATATTGTAAGATAACAAATATAAGAATTTTTTGAAGTGCATTTGGCGTCGAACCAACAAAGTTTCCCTTTTGGAAAACACTAAAAAGTGTCCTAGAATTTCTTGCTGCGTCACAGCATATGCAAATCAATCAATCCTTGTCTGTCCATTATAAATAAATATAAATAGTTGAAAATCCATCGTGAAATCATGATCTTATAACAAATATGCCTTAAAACAGACAAAAAGTGAATGAATATTTAAGTTTAAGGCATATTTAAGAGTATTTCAATTCACTGATGTTTCAATGTGGTGTTATTCAATGTCTTCTGTGTATTAAATTATAATAGTCAGTATGAATGTGGAGTTAAATACTGTAGAAGATTGCTGATGTTAAGAAATCCTTCTCAAAGTGGTCCTGAAGTGCCAAGACGTGGCTCTGGCTTGAGTTAGGTATCTAAGAATCCAGAAATCAGAACAGGTCTGATCTCGGTTAGGCACTGGCACACATTTCAAAGGCCCGCTTCCGTCCCAACTCCAAAAAAGAACCCCCTCCAACAGCACCTCCACATGTTTTATTTGTTCCCATTGTTCTAAATGTTGTCTCATAGAGTCTGTGTCCTGTATCTCCTCCAAACAGGTGTATATTTATTGGTCTGATGTTGTTTTAATATTGTGTATATGTATATTTATGTATTTAAAACCATCATGATAAAAAATCAGTAATATATTTATTAGTGCAATTTAAGCAATCATGATTAAGTAATATATTCTATTAACTCTCACAGGTCCCCACATGTCCATCAAGTGGTAAAACGTTATATTGTGCATCTCTATCTACCCCATGACCTTTTGACCCCTGTATTATATTTTAAAGACTGAAATTGTTGTTACTAAACAGAATACTTTTTCTTGAGTTAATTAAATGTACAAAATCAATGTAATTAGCAAAACAGGGCCACAACACCAAGTTGTTCACCGTGTCAGGGCTGGGACGCCGAGGGCCCACCCCCCAAGGGCTGCAAAATCAAGGTGCACGCCAACCAGGTGCACCCCAATCAGGTGTTCTCCTGCCAGGGGTATTCGCCCAAGGCCTACCATCTCTAGGTGTAAGGTTTGAGGTGGGTGAATTCATTAGGTCTACCATCTCTAGGTGTCAGGTTTGAGGTGGGTGAATTCATTAGGTCTACCAACTCTAGGTGTCAGGTTTGAGGTGGGTGAATTCATTAGGTCTACCATCTCTAGGTGTCAGGTTTGAGGTGGGTGAATTCATTAGGTCTACCAACTCTAGGTGTCAGGTTTGGGGTGGGTGAAGCCATTAGGTCCACTAAATCTAGGTGTAAGATTTGGGATGATAAGTTTCGTCAATTCCAGTGGCTTTAGGTGTTAGGTGTATGGGGGTGTACACCATAAAATAGGGTGTCTTTAGGTGTCAGGTGTGATGGGTTACATGCATAAAATTTTGGGACTAAGGTTTAGGAGGAGAATGGGTACACGATTAATAATCAGGGTGTTACTTGGGGCCTGCTGGGTCATGCCAGCAGACACACCTGAACTCCATAAGAATTCTTATCATTATTGTGTGATTTTAAAGATAAGAGACACAGACCCTAAGGTCTCCAACACACTGACCAAAAGAAAAAAAAGGAAAAAGCAGACTTAGAAGAAAAATAACCATAAAAATGATTAAAATAGAAAGATGGACAGTAAGGTTACGCTTCGTTGAGGCCTCTGGGGTAGAGAGAGTCCAATTTTTTAATCCAGACCCTCTCCGCCCTGAGCCTCTCCGAGAGCGTCCAAAAGGGGTTCGACTCCAATCCTGAAACTCTGAGGGCATCTAGGCCATGTATTAAAAAGTGTCTAACTACATATCGTCTCTTTTCAATTTTATTACGAATGTTATACGAATGCTGATAGATTCTAAGTAACAATTGGTTCTTTGTCTGCCCCACATATTGTTTGTGGCATTTGGAACAAGATATGAGATAGACACAGTTTGAGACATGTGCTGACATGTTTCTCTGCACTTGGAAGAGTTGTTTGTTGGTTTTATTCTGGACCATTCTTTTGCCCACAAAGTGCTTATAAACCCCAGATTTACTCACTTTACAGGATGTTGTGATTTTACTAGAAACCAAGGTATCCAATAAGTTCTTGTTTCGTTTGTAAGCCGCTATCGGTCTATGTTTGGTCAGAAATTTAGTTGGTTCCATGAATTTGGTGAAATTTTCCTTGGTTGCTCTATTTAATTGAGTACTTTGTTGTGAATAGAAGGAAACTAATGGTATGATTTTGTTTCTAATCTGTGTTTCCTTGGTTGGATTAGTCACAAAGTTAGTGAAGGCCCTAAGCACACTCCTCAAATAGCTTCTCGAGTACCCTCGCTTCTTCAAAGCTTTAAAGAGGATTCCTACAGCAATCTTAAACTCAGATGTTTGTGAGCATATTCTATGAAAGCGAAGAAGCTGTGATTTAAGAATTCCTTTAAAAGTATGCTTAGGGTGGTAACTGGCTCTGTGTAATAATGAGTGAGTGTCTGTGGGCTTAAAATACACTTTGTAGTCCAACTGATTGGTCATTTCAAATTTGGGTCCTTTGTAGGTGATGACATCAAGAAAATTAACTGAATTTTCATCGATTTCGTATTTTATCCTGATGGATTTTTGATGACGGTTCAGATGATCAGCAAATTCAATAAACTCCTCCTTACCGTATGTCCAGATGCCCCAGATGTCATCCAAAAATCTAAAATACGAGAAGGGCTGGAGATGAAAAGAGGACACCGCAGTTTGTTCCCAATGGGCCATATAGATATTGGCGTAAGAAGGGGCGAACTTCTTGCCCATGGCCGTCCCCTTAGTTTGTAAATAAAATTTAGAGCCAAATTCAAAATCGTTTTTAGTCAAATTAATTTCTAGTAGTTTTAAAATAAAATCATCGGGTCTTTTCACGTCAGGATATTTGTTCATGCAATCTCTCACGGCAGCCATACCGACTCCGGTCTCTATATTGGTGTACAAACTGTCGATGTCCATGGTGAAGAGAAATGAATTAGATGGGAGAATAAGATTTTTTGTTTTAGAGATAAAATCATAGGTGTCTTTTAGGTAACTACCATGACGTTGCGAAATGGGACTAAGGAAATACTCAATATATTCTGCTGTAAAATAAGTCTCACTGTCGCAATCCGACACGATAGGCCTCCCAGGAGGTATTTTATGTGGTGTACTCCACTTTTCTGGTTCTTTGTGTATTTTTGGTAACAAATAAAATCTTCTTGGTCTCGGTGTACCAGAACCAGACAAGTAATCTCTCTGTTTCCCACTAATTATCTTTTTCTCATACATCTCATTTAAAATTTCTCGTACTTCCAGTATGGTTTTTGGATAAATTGGTTCTGTGAGAGAGCAATAGTGCTCTGTCACAGAAAGTTGCCTTTTTCCTTCCCAAAGATAATCTGTTTTACTCATGATGACGACTGCATTACCCTTGTCAGCTGGTTTGATAACGATGTCACAATTGTTTTTAAGTTCATGAATTGCTTTTCTCTCACTTTTACTCAAATTCTGTCTTTCTAGAAGGCCCCAATTCAGGTGTTGATACGCATACCGATCTGCTCTAATTAGAGAAACCACCTGGGGTGGCAAACTAGACAAGGCAGGTGTCCAATCAGAATTATGAGTAAAAGGAGTTCTTTTTTTCTCACTTTTTTTGCCTTCAAAAAAGGCGTCTAATTTAATACGCCTATGATAGGCCTGTAGGCTCTGCAATAATTCTAATTTTTGTGTTTTGACGTTATCGGGGACCATAACAAAGGAAAGGCCTTTCTTCAAGATCGCCCGCTGTCCAGTTGTCAAGACGAGCGGGGACAAATTAACGATAAGTTTTTCTTGACTACCTATTGGGTTGACGGCGTCGGCAAGTTTAGCGACCGAACCCAATGTTCTAACATGTATCTGCCCGTTGCAGCTGTCCAGTGCAAGTTATCGCTTTCGACCTGAAACTGGGCAACGGGCAACAATTGGAGAAAGTTGAGACTGTCCTTGATGTACTTGTTTATGTCCTCAAGGTATCTTTGTTCATCAATCGGAAGCAAGTCACAATAATTGATCATCGGAACTACGATCTCGGTATGCGGTAATCGGGTTCTGGCTACTCTGTAAGCCCTCTGTATCTCTTTGTTCGTTGAAGTAAAACATCTCTGAGATCGGTTATTTAATCCAAACGACAACAACAACACTTCCGGTTCCATCGCGATTGTGGCTTTTTCTATGAGATTGCCCGCGTGTTGGAACTTCGCGCCCGGGAAGCTGTCTATTTGAAGATCAGAGATGTTGAAGGCCGGGATCCTGGAAACGTTAGAATCCCCGATTATCACATACCTTTTCTTTAGGTTCAAGCTCCAGTCAATTTGTTTACGGTCTGTGTTTATGTGACGGTATGGTCTGCCGACCGATTTTGGTGTCGGTGGAGCTATTATTGTGATTTGCTTCTGAGGTGTTTGTTCTATCTGCAGTGATTGGGTTGTGCGTTCCTCTTCTATGGGTCGCATAACAATCTTCTGTCCCTCTTCCTTTTCCACCACCTTTGTGGGTGTGATACGTGCTAAAGAGCTAACAGAATACTCAGAAATTTGATAGTCCAGAGAATCATCAGAAGAAAAAAGAGGAAGGCTCTGAATTCTAGAAGAAGAAGAAGAAGAAGAAGAAGGGAGTGACTTTTTAGTCTCTTCAACCTTAGATGTGCTGGGAACAACGTTAGACGTGCTCGGACCAGCCTCAGTATGTGTACGTTTTGGTTCTTCTGAAACGACAACTTTTTCGTCTCTTTTCAAAATTCCTTCCTGAACCAAAATGTCAGTAATCTCCTTATAACGTTTCAGCTGTTCCTCATTAAAATCCTCCGTAAATGTCCTTTTCGTAACCTCTTGTGTATCAGTAACCTCTGTGGCCATGTCTGTGGCCAGATCTTGAGGTTCCTGATCCACATCAATCTCCTCTGCAAGAATTCTGCGTCTTGCACGTTGCAGTGGAGATCTTTGAGGTAAGGCTGGGGTGGGCTGTATGCCCGGTTTGGGCACCAGAGGGGGAAACTCCTGATCAAACGACCAGTCAGACCTATTAGGTGGGGGACTGGATGGAGTTCTTACATCCTCCCACCTTCTAGGTGATGTCTGTACCTCTACATGTATGTGAGAAGTATCTTTTTTGGGTCTGACAACCAAAGGTGCGTGTGTGTGCATGTCTGGTTCGACCAAGAGAGCTTTGGGAGGTTCTATTTTGGTAGCTTGTCTCTGATCTTTCTCCTGTTGTTTTCTATCGTACTCGTTACAAGTCTCTGCCGTGAATAGAGCCTCGGCTCTCTCAAAAACTTCAGAGTTAATTCTCCTCCCAAAGTTCTTTGTGGCCCAATTGGTGGCCGTCTGAAAGGCTTGGAACCAATGGGCTTGGTCTGTACGCTCTTTTAGTTCCACCAGCGTACTATCAATCAGTTTCTCGTAGTGTTCCTCCAAAATGACCTGAGCATTTGTTGACCATTTTTGTGCATTGTCCTCTAACAACTTTTTCACCGTGTCGTTAGGCATTGCTGGTTTAATGGAATTGGTCAACAATTTAGTCAGTCTTTTGAAGGTCACTGGACTGTTGTTAGTTACTTTGGTTGTGACCTTCTCTAGGTGATGGACCAGCCTTATCAAATCATACATAAGTTTCATGGCCGTCCTCAACCTGGGTGAAGCTGGAGTGTAATTTGATTTAACGTTAGTTTGTTCTTGAAAATATCTCTGAGGTCCCCCCCTATCTTTCTGTCTTTTCTTGGGGAACGGACGGTAAACTCTATCCCTTTGTCTTTCCACTCTCTCGGGTGGTTGTTCGGTTCTGATGTCTCTGCCAGCTTGGTAAGCATCCGAGATTGTGTTATGTCCCCTGTTGGAAGAGGAGTGGGAGGATTCGATATGTGTGTCTCTTTGACTATATGTATGGGGACGGGCAGATTGTAAATTGCGTCTCTCATCTTCTTCTTCTTGAACATACGAGTCACATTCGATTTCATCCTCCCCATAGAATTCTCCTCCTCTCTCTTCCATCATGAATCGACTGCGCACCCTCTTCTTGTTTTTTCTCTTGGGTTTTCTTTTTGGAAAATCATCTTCAAAATGGTCATAAGAGAGTGGTGCGTGTGAATTTTGTCTGGGCAAAGATCTGATTTTTCTATCGTCTAAAGCCTCTCTGTATGTTTGTTGTCTTTTGTATTTAGAATTTACAAACTCTCGGTTGTCAGGAAAATAATCGATCTGTTTGTTTGGAAAATATCTGTTTTCCCTTATTTCCCCCCTTGAGTTTGTCCTACGAGTTTCTCTGCCTCGTGGAATTGTGTCATTTTCATAAGACCATTTGTTTTTCTGAGTGGTGTAATTATTTGGATCATAATAACGATAATCAATTTGATAATCGTCATTATTCCAGCGGTCATGTCGGTGAGCCCGTACACGGGCTGTTTGTTTATGATTAGCGTCGTACGAGAGACGTGGACGGTTATTCTCGTCGCGGAAAAAGGATTCCCCTCTCTCCCTCCATCCCTCCCGACGTGGGCTAGTAGCACGTAGACGTGCTGTTGGGTTTCTTGAGGTGTAACGCGGTTCTTCGTCAGATGGAAAAGACGCGAATCTCACGCGCAGCCTCGGTGTTTGTCTGTATCTCTCTCCTACTCTCGCCATTACAGTGTTTCTTTGTTACAAAGTGAATGGATTCTTCGAAATAACGACGTTAATTGCAAATCGCGACGTTTCGAAGTATACAACTTCTTCTTCAGGCTATTGCTGTAACGTCGTCAGGCTAGAATGTATCAGATGTAAGCTAGAGTAACTGCTATCTCGAGTGCAAGTGAGCAAATGACTGTCTGTGTCCGCCTCTCTGTTACGCTGTCACAGAGGGCGGCGGCTTCTGACGTCATCCTCATTCAGAGCACATATACAGTCAATTTAATGAAGAAAACTCGCAAATAAAACATGAAAATGATCGGCTTTGGGTCAAACAATCCTCCCATTGTTTCTCAAAGACTTTTATCTGTCTCCCCATCCTTTCCTAACCCTGTAGGATTTTGTTTATCGTGTTTTTGACGCCAAAGTAATGTTTGTTTGTAAATAACTCGCGAGCTCCTTCATCAAAACACTCCAGACTTCCAAATATTGTAAGATAACAAATATAAGAATTTTTTGAAGTGCATTTGGCGTCGAACCAACAAAGTTTCCCTTTTGGAAAACACTAAAAAGTGTCCTAGAATTTCTTGCTGCGTCACAGCATATGCAAATCAATCAATCCTTGTCTGTCCATTATAAATAAATATAAATAGTTGAAAATCCATCGTGAAATCATGATCTTATAACAAATATGCCTTAAAACAGACAAAAAGTGAATGAATATTTAAGTTTAAGGCATATTTAAGAGTATTTCAATTCACTGATGTTTCAATGTGGTGTTATTCAATGTCTTCTGTGTATTAAATTATAATAGTCAGTATGAATGTGGAGTTAAATACTGTAGAAGATTGCTGATGTTAAGAAATCCTTCTCAAAGTGGTCCTGAAGTGCCAAGACGTGGCTCTGGCTTGAGTTAGGTATCTAAGAATCCAGAAATCAGAACAGGTCTGATCTCGGTTAGGCACTGGCACACATTTCAAAGGCCCGCTTCCGTCCCAACTCCAAAAAAGAACCCCCTCCAACAGCACCTCCACATGTTTTATTTGTTCCCATTGTTCTAAATGTTGTCTCATAGAGTCTGTGTCCTGTATCTCCTCCAAACAGGTGTATATTTATTGGTCTGATGTTGTTTTAATATTGTGTATATGTATATTTATGTATTTAAAACCATCATGATAAAAAATCAGTAATATATTTATTAGTGCAATTTAAGCAATCATGATTAAGTAATATATTCTATTAACTCTCACAGGTCCCCACATGTCCATCAAGTGGTAAAACGTTATATTGTGCATCTCTATCTACCCCATGACCTTTTGACCCCTGTATTATATTTTAAAGACTGAAATTGTTGTTACTAAACAGAATACTTTTTCTTGAGTTAATTAAATGTACAAAATCAATGTAATTAGCAAAACAGGGCCACAACACCAAGTTGTTCACCGTGTCAGGGCTGGGACGCCGAGGGCCCACCCCCCAAGGGCTGCAAAATCAAGGTGCACGCCAACCAGGTGCACCCCAATCAGGTGTTCTCCTGCCAGGGGTATTCGCCCAAGGCCTACCATCTCTAGGTGTAAGGTTTGAGGTGGGTGAATTCATTAGGTCTACCATCTCTAGGTGTCAGGTTTGAGGTGGGTGAATTCATTAGGTCTACCATCTCTAGGTGTCAGGTTTGAGGTGGGTGAATTCATTAGGTCTACCAACTCTAGGTGTCAGGTTTGGGGTGGGTGAAGCCATTAGGTCCACTAAATCTAGGTGTAAGATTTGGGATGATAAGTTTCGTCAATTCCAGTGGCTTTAGGTGTTAGGTGTATGGGGGTGTACACCATAAAATAGGGTGTCTTTAGGTGTCAGGTGTGATGGGTTACATGCATAAAATTTTGGGACTAAGGTTTAGGAGGAGAATGGGTACACGATTAATAATCAGGGTGTTACTTGGGGCCTGCTGGGTCATGCCAGCAGACACACCTGAACTCCATAAGAATTCTTATCATTATTGTGTGATTTTAAAGATAAGAGACACAGACCCTAAGGTCTCCAACACACTGACCAAAAGAAAAAAAAGGGAAAAAGCAGACTTAGAAGAAAAATAACCATAAAAATGATTAAAATAGAAAGATGGACAGTAAGGTTACGCTTCGTTGAGGCCTCTGGGGTAGAGAGAGTCCAATTTTTTAATCCAGACCCTCTCCGCCCTGAGCCTCTCCGAGAGCGTCCAAAAGGGGTTCGACTCCAATCCTGAAACTCTGAGGGCATCTAGGCCATGTATTAAAAAGTGTCTAACTACATATCGTCTCTTTTCAATTTTATTACGAATGTTATACGAATGCTGATAGATTCTAAGTAACAATTGGTTCTTTGTCTGCCCCACATATTGTTTGTGGCATTTGGAACAAGATATGAGATAGACACAGTTTGAGACATGTGCTGACATGTTTCTCTGCACTTGGAAGAGTTGTTTGTTGGTTTTATTCTGGACCATTCTTTTGCCCACAAAGTGCTTATAAACCCCAGATTTACTCACTTTACAGGATGTTGTGATTTTACTAGAAACCAAGGTATCCAATAAGTTCTTGTTTCGTTTGTAAGCCGCTATCGGTCTATGTTTGGTCAGAAATTTAGTTGGTTCCATGAATTTGGTGAAATTTTCCTTGGTTGCTCTATTTAATTGAGTACTTTGTTGTGAATAGAAGGAAACTAATGGTATGATTTTGTTTCTAATCTGTGTTTCCTTGGTTGGATTAGTCACAAAGTTAGTGAAGGCCCTAAGCACACTCCTCAAATAGCTTCTCGAGTACCCTCGCTTCTTCAAAGCTTTAAAGAGGATTCCTACAGCAATCTTAAACTCAGATGTTTGTGAGCATATTCTATGAAAGCGAAGAAGCTGTGATTTAAGAATTCCTTTAAAAGTATGCTTAGGGTGGTAACTGGCTCTGTGTAATAATGAGTGAGTGTCTGTGGGCTTAAAATACACTTTGTAGTCCAACTGATTGGTCATTTCAAATTTGGGTCCTTTGTAGGTGATGACATCAAGAAAATTAACTGAATTTTCATCGATTTCGTATTTTATCCTGATGGATTTTTGATGACGGTTCAGATGATCAGCAAATTCAATAAACTCCTCCTTACCGTATGTCCAGATGCCCCAGATGTCATCCAAAAATCTAAAATACGAGAAGGGCTGGAGATGAAAAGAGGACACCGCAGTTTGTTCCCAATGGGCCATATAGATATTGGCGTAAGAAGGGGCGAACTTCTTGCCCATGGCCGTCCCCTTAGTTTGTAAATAAAATTTAGAGCCAAATTCAAAATCGTTTTTAGTCAAATTAATTTCTAGTAGTTTTAAAATAAAATCATCGGGTCTTTTCACGTCAGGATATTTGTTCATGCAATCTCTCACGGCAGCCATACCGACTCCGGTCTCTATATTGGTGTACAAACTGTCGATGTCCATGGTGAAGAGAAATGAATTAGATGGGAGAATAAGATTTTTTGTTTTAGAGATAAAATCATAGGTGTCTTTTAGGTAACTACCATGACGTTGCGAAATGGGAC
Organism: Barbus barbus; assembly: GCF_936440315.1. NCBI lineage: Eukaryota > Metazoa > Chordata > Actinopteri > Cypriniformes > Cyprinidae > Barbus > Barbus barbus. Next base: position 44,568 of record NW_027636815.1, on the reverse strand, counting down.
TAAGGAAATACTCAATATATTCTGCTGTAAAATAAGTCTCACTGTCGCAATCCGACACGATAGGCCTCCCAGGAGGTATTTTATGTGGTGTACTCCACTTTTCTGGTTCTTTGTGTATTTTTGGTAACAAATAAAATCTTCTTGGTCTCGGTGTACCAGAACCAGACAAGTAATCTCTCTGTTTCCCACTAATTATCTTTTTCTCATACATCTCATTTAAAATTTCTCGTACTTCCAGTATGGTTTTTGGATAAATTGGTTCTGTGAGAGAGCAATAGTGCTCTGTCACAGAAAGTTGCCTTTTTCCTTCCCAAAGATAATCTGTTTTACTCATGATGACGACTGCATTACCCTTGTCAGCTGGTTTGATAACGATGTCACAATTGTTTTTAAGTTCATGAATTGCTTTTCTCTCACTTTTACTCAAATTCTGTCTTTCTAGAAGGCCCCAATTCAGGTGTTGATACGCATACCGATCTGCTCTAATTAGAGAAACCACCTGGGGTGGCAAACTAGACAAGGCAGGTGTCCAATCAGAATTATGAGTAAAAGGAGTTCTTTTTTTCTCACTTTTTTTGCCTTCAAAAAAGGCGTCTAATTTAATACGCCTATGATAGGCCTGTAGGCTCTGCAATAATTCTAATTTTTGTGTTTTGACGTTATCGGGGACCATAACAAAGGAAAGGCCTTTCTTCAAGATCGCCCGCTGTCCAGTTGTCAAGACGAGCGGGGACAAATTAACGATAAGTTTTTCTTGACTACCTATTGGGTTGACGGCGTCGGCAAGTTTAGCGACCGAACCCAATGTTCTAACATGTATCTGCCCGTTGCAGCTGTCCAGTGCAAGTTATCGCTTTCGACCTGAAACTGGGCAACGGGCAACAATTGGAGAAAGTTGAGACTGTCCTTGATGTACTTGTTTATGTCCTCAAGGTATCTTTGTTCATCAATCGGAAGCAAGTCACAATAATTGATCATCGGAACTACGATCTCGGTATGCGGTAATCGGGTTCTGGCTACTCTGTAAGCCCTCTGTATCTCTTTGTTCGTTGAAGTAAAACATCTCTGAGATCGGTTATTTAATCCAAACGACAACAACAACACTTCCGGTTCCATCGCGATTGTGGCTTTTTCTATGAGATTGCCCGCGTGTTGGAACTTCGCGCCCGGGAAGCTGTCTATTTGAAGATCAGAGATGTTGAAGGCCGGGATCCTGGAAACGTTAGAATCCCCGATTATCACATACCTTTTCTTTAGGTTCAAGCTCCAGTCAATTTGTTTACGGTCTGTGTTTATGTGACGGTATGGTCTGCCGACCGATTTTGGTGTCGGTGGAGCTATTATTGTGATTTGCTTCTGAGGTGTTTGTTCTATCTGCAGTGATTGGGTTGTGCGTTCCTCTTCTATGGGTCGCATAACAATCTTCTGTCCCTCTTCCTTTTCCACCACCTTTGTGGGTGTGATACGTGCTAAAGAGCTAACAGAATACTCAGAAATTTGATAGTCCAGAGAATCATCAGAAGAAAAAAGAGGAAGGCTCTGAATTCTAGAAGAAGAAGAAGAAGAAGAAGAAGAAGGGAGTGACTTTTTAGTCTCTTCAACCTTAGATGTGCTGGGAACAACGTTAGACGTGCTCGGACCAGCCTCAGTATGTGTACGTTTTGGTTCTTCTGAAACGACAACTTTTTCGTCTCTTTTCAAAATTCCTTCCTGAACCAAAATGTCAGTAATCTCCTTATAACGTTTCAGCTGTTCCTCATTAAAATCCTCCGTAAATGTCCTTTTCGTAACCTCTTGTGTATCAGTAACCTCTGTGGCCATGTCTGTGGCCAGATCTTGAGGTTCCTGATCCACATCAATCTCCTCTGCAAGAATTCTGCGTCTTGCACGTTGCAGTGGAGATCTTTGAGGTAAGGCTGGGGTGGGCTGTATGCCCGGTTTGGGCACCAGAGGGGGAAACTCCTGATCAAACGACCAGTCAGACCTATTAGGTGGGGGACTGGATGGAGTTCTTACATCCTCCCACCTTCTAGGTGATGTCTGTACCTCTACATGTATGTGAGAAGTATCTTTTTTGGGTCTGACAACCAAAGGTGCGTGTGTGTGCATGTCTGGTTCGACCAAGAGAGCTTTGGGAGGTTCTATTTTGGTAGCTTGTCTCTGATCTTTCTCCTGTTGTTTTCTATCGTACTCGTTACAAGTCTCTGCCGTGAATAGAGCCTCGGCTCTCTCAAAAACTTCAGAGTTAATTCTCCTCCCAAAGTTCTTTGTGGCCCAATTGGTGGCCGTCTGAAAGGCTTGGAACCAATGGGCTTGGTCTGTACGCTCTTTTAGTTCCACCAGCGTACTATCAATCAGTTTCTCGTAGTGTTCCTCCAAAATGACCTGAGCATTTGTTGACCATTTTTGTGCATTGTCCTCTAACAACTTTTTCACCGTGTCGTTAGGCATTGCTGGTTTAATGGAATTGGTCAACAATTTAGTCAGTCTTTTGAAGGTCACTGGACTGTTGTTAGTTACTTTGGTTGTGACCTTCTCTAGGTGATGGACCAGCCTTATCAAATCATACATAAGTTTCATGGCCGTCCTCAACCTGGGTGAAGCTGGAGTGTAATTTGATTTAACGTTAGTTTGTTCTTGAAAATATCTCTGAGGTCCCCCCCTATCTTTCTGTCTTTTCTTGGGGAACGGACGGTAAACTCTATCCCTTTGTCTTTCCACTCTCTCGGGTGGTTGTTCGGTTCTGATGTCTCTGCCAGCTTGGTAAGCATCCGAGATTGTGTTATGTCCCCTGTTGGAAGAGGAGTGGGAGGATTCGATATGTGTGTCTCTTTGACTATATGTATGGGGACGGGCAGATTGTAAATTGCGTCTCTCATCTTCTTCTTCTTGAACATACGAGTCACATTCGATTTCATCCTCCCCATAGAATTCTCCTCCTCTCTCTTCCATCATGAATCGACTGCGCACCCTCTTCTTGTTTTTTCTCTTGGGTTTTCTTTTTGGAAAATCATCTTCAAAATGGTCATAAGAGAGTGGTGCGTGTGAATTTTGTCTGGGCAAAGATCTGATTTTTCTATCGTCTAAAGCCTCTCTGTATGTTTGTTGTCTTTTGTATTTAGAATTTACAAACTCTCGGTTGTCAGGAAAATAATCGATCTGTTTGTTTGGAAAATATCTGTTTTCCCTTATTTCCCCCCTTGAGTTTGTCCTACGAGTTTCTCTGCCTCGTGGAATTGTGTCATTTTCATAAGACCATTTGTTTTTCTGAGTGGTGTAATTATTTGGATCATAATAACGATAATCAATTTGATAATCGTCATTATTCCAGCGGTCATGTCGGTGAGCCCGTACACGGGCTGTTTGTTTATGATTAGCGTCGTACGAGAGACGTGGACGGTTATTCTCGTCGCGGAAAAAGGATTCCCCTCTCTCCCTCCATCCCTCCCGACGTGGGCTAGTAGCACGTAGACGTGCTGTTGGGTTTCTTGAGGTGTAACGCGGTTCTTCGTCAGATGGAAAAGACGCGAATCTCACGCGCAGCCTCGGTGTTTGTCTGTATCTCTCTCCTACTCTCGCCATTACAGTGTTTCTTTGTTACAAAGTGAATGGATTCTTCGAAATAACGACGTTAATTGCAAATCGCGACGTTTCGAAGTATACAACTTCTTCTTCAGGCTATTGCTGTAACGTCGTCAGGCTAGAATGTATCAGATGTAAGCTAGAGTAACTGCTATCTCGAGTGCAAGTGAGCAAATGACTGTCTGTGTCCGCCTCTCTGTTACGCTGTCACAGAGGGCGGCGGCTTCTGACGTCATCCTCATTCAGAGCACATATACAGTCAATTTAATGAAGAAAACTCGCAAATAAAACATGAAAATGATCGGCTTTGGGTCAAACAATCCTCCCATTGTTTCTCAAAGACTTTTATCTGTCTCCCCATCCTTTCCTAACCCTGTAGGATTTTGTTTATCGTGTTTTTGACGCCAAAGTAATGTTTGTTTGTAAATAACTCGCGAGCTCCTTCATCAAAACACTCCAGACTTCCAAATATTGTAAGATAACAAATATAAGAATTTTTTGAAGTGCATTTGGCGTCGAACCAACAAAGTTTCCCTTTTGGAAAACACTAAAAAGTGTCCTAGAATTTCTTGCTGCGTCACAGCATATGCAAATCAATCAATCCTTGTCTGTCCATTATAAATAAATATAAATAGTTGAAAATCCATCGTGAAATCATGATCTTATAACAAATATGCCTTAAAACAGACAAAAAGTGAATGAATATTTAAGTTTAAGGCATATTTAAGAGTATTTCAATTCACTGATGTTTCAATGTGGTGTTATTCAATGTCTTCTGTGTATTAAATTATAATAGTCAGTATGAATGTGGAGTTAAATACTGTAGAAGATTGCTGATGTTAAGAAATCCTTCTCAAAGTGGTCCTGAAGTGCCAAGACGTGGCTCTGGCTTGAGTTAGGTATCTAAGAATCCAGAAATCAGAACAGGTCTGATCTCGGTTAGGCACTGGCACACATTTCAAAGGCCCGCTTCCGTCCCAACTCCAAAAAAGAACCCCCTCCAACAGCACCTCCACATGTTTTATTTGTTCCCATTGTTCTAAATGTTGTCTCATAGAGTCTGTGTCCTGTATCTCCTCCAAACAGGTGTATATTTATTGGTCTGATGTTGTTTTAATATTGTGTATATGTATATTTATGTATTTAAAACCATCATGATAAAAAATCAGTAATATATTTATTAGTGCAATTTAAGCAATCATGATTAAGTAATATATTCTATTAACTCTCACAGGTCCCCACATGTCCATCAAGTGGTAAAACGTTATATTGTGCATCTCTATCTACCCCATGACCTTTTGACCCCTGTATTATATTTTAAAGACTGAAATTGTTGTTACTAAACAGAATACTTTTTCTTGAGTTAATTAAATGTACAAAATCAATGTAATTAGCAAAACAGGGCCACAACACCAAGTTGTTCACCGTGTCAGGGCTGGGACGCCGAGGGCCCACCCCCCAAGGGCTGCAAAATCAAGGTGCACGCCAACCAGGTGCACCCCAATCAGGTGTTCTCCTGCCAGGGGTATTCGCCCAAGGCCTACCATCTCTAGGTGTAAGGTTTGAGGTGGGTGAATTCATTAGGTCTACCATCTCTAGGTGTCAGGTTTGAGGTGGGTGAATTCATTAGGTCTACCAACTCTAGGTGTCAGGTTTGAGGTGGGTGAATTCATTAGGTCTACCATCTCTAGGTGTCAGGTTTGAGGTGGGTGAATTCATTAGGTCTACCAACTCTAGGTGTCAGGTTTGGGGTGGGTGAAGCCATTAGGTCCACTAAATCTAGGTGTAAGATTTGGGATGATAAGTTTCGTCAATTCCAGTGGCTTTAGGTGTTAGGTGTATGGGGGTGTACACCATAAAATAGGGTGTCTTTAGGTGTCAGGTGTGATGGGTTACATGCATAAAATTTTGGGACTAAGGTTTAGGAGGAGAATGGGTACACGATTAATAATCAGGGTGTTACTTGGGGCCTGCTGGGTCATGCCAGCAGACACACCTGAACTCCATAAGAATTCTTATCATTATTGTGTGATTTTAAAGATAAGAGACACAGACCCTAAGGTCTCCAACACACTGACCAAAAGAAAAAAAAGGAAAAAGCAGACTTAGAAGAAAAATAACCATAAAAATGATTAAAATAGAAAGATGGACAGTAAGGTTACGCTTCGTTGAGGCCTCTGGGGTAGAGAGAGTCCAATTTTTTAATCCAGACCCTCTCCGCCCTGAGCCTCTCCGAGAGCGTCCAAAAGGGGTTCGACTCCAATCCTGAAACTCTGAGGGCATCTAGGCCATGTATTAAAAAGTGTCTAACTACATATCGTCTCTTTTCAATTTTATTACGAATGTTATACGAATGCTGATAGATTCTAAGTAACAATTGGTTCTTTGTCTGCCCCACATATTGTTTGTGGCATTTGGAACAAGATATGAGATAGACACAGTTTGAGACATGTGCTGACATGTTTCTCTGCACTTGGAAGAGTTGTTTGTTGGTTTTATTCTGGACCATTCTTTTGCCCACAAAGTGCTTATAAACCCCAGATTTACTCACTTTACAGGATGTTGTGATTTTACTAGAAACCAAGGTATCCAATAAGTTCTTGTTTCGTTTGTAAGCCGCTATCGGTCTATGTTTGGTCAGAAATTTAGTTGGTTCCATGAATTTGGTGAAATTTTCCTTGGTTGCTCTATTTAATTGAGTACTTTGTTGTGAATAGAAGGAAACTAATGGTATGATTTTGTTTCTAATCTGTGTTTCCTTGGTTGGATTAGTCACAAAGTTAGTGAAGGCCCTAAGCACACTCCTCAAATAGCTTCTCGAGTACCCTCGCTTCTTCAAAGCTTTAAAGAGGATTCCTACAGCAATCTTAAACTCAGATGTTTGTGAGCATATTCTATGAAAGCGAAGAAGCTGTGATTTAAGAATTCCTTTAAAAGTATGCTTAGGGTGGTAACTGGCTCTGTGTAATAATGAGTGAGTGTCTGTGGGCTTAAAATACACTTTGTAGTCCAACTGATTGGTCATTTCAAATTTGGGTCCTTTGTAGGTGATGACATCAAGAAAATTAACTGAATTTTCATCGATTTCGTATTTTATCCTGATGGATTTTTGATGACGGTTCAGATGATCAGCAAATTCAATAAACTCCTCCTTACCGTATGTCCAGATGCCCCAGATGTCATCCAAAAATCTAAAATACGAGAAGGGCTGGAGATGAAAAGAGGACACCGCAGTTTGTTCCCAATGGGCCATATAGATATTGGCGTAAGAAGGGGCGAACTTCTTGCCCATGGCCGTCCCCTTAGTTTGTAAATAAAATTTAGAGCCAAATTCAAAATCGTTTTTAGTCAAATTAATTTCTAGTAGTTTTAAAATAAAATCATCGGGTCTTTTCACGTCAGGATATTTGTTCATGCAATCTCTCACGGCAGCCATACCGACTCCGGTCTCTATATTGGTGTACAAACTGTCGATGTCCATGGTGAAGAGAAATGAATTAGATGGGAGAATAAGATTTTTTGTTTTAGAGATAAAATCATAGGTGTCTTTTAGGTAACTACCATGACGTTGCGAAATGGGACTAAGGAAATACTCAATATATTCTGCTGTAAAATAAGTCTCACTGTCGCAATCCGACACGATAGGCCTCCCAGGAGGTATTTTATGTGGTGTACTCCACTTTTCTGGTTCTTTGTGTATTTTTGGTAACAAATAAAATCTTCTTGGTCTCGGTGTACCAGAACCAGACAAGTAATCTCTCTGTTTCCCACTAATTATCTTTTTCTCATACATCTCATTTAAAATTTCTCGTACTTCCAGTATGGTTTTTGGATAAATTGGTTCTGTGAGAGAGCAATAGTGCTCTGTCACAGAAAGTTGCCTTTTTCCTTCCCAAAGATAATCTGTTTTACTCATGATGACGACTGCATTACCCTTGTCAGCTGGTTTGATAACGATGTCACAATTGTTTTTAAGTTCATGAATTGCTTTTCTCTCACTTTTACTCAAATTCTGTCTTTCTAGAAGGCCCCAATTCAGGTGTTGATACGCATACCGATCTGCTCTAATTAGAGAAACCACCTGGGGTGGCAAACTAGACAAGGCAGGTGTCCAATCAGAATTATGAGTAAAAGGAGTTCTTTTTTTCTCACTTTTTTTGCCTTCAAAAAAGGCGTCTAATTTAATACGCCTATGATAGGCCTGTAGGCTCTGCAATAATTCTAATTTTTGTGTTTTGACGTTATCGGGGACCATAACAAAGGAAAGGCCTTTCTTCAAGATCGCCCGCTGTCCAGTTGTCAAGACGAGCGGGGACAAATTAACGATAAGTTTTTCTTGACTACCTATTGGGTTGACGGCGTCGGCAAGTTTAGCGACCGAACCCAATGTTCTAACATGTATCTGCCCGTTGCAGCTGTCCAGTGCAAGTTATCGCTTTCGACCTGAAACTGGGCAACGGGCAACAATTGGAGAAAGTTGAGACTGTCCTTGATGTACTTGTTTATGTCCTCAAGGTATCTTTGTTCATCAATCGGAAGCAAGTCACAATAATTGATCATCGGAACTACGATCTCGGTATGCGGTAATCGGGTTCTGGCTACTCTGTAAGCCCTCTGTATCTCTTTGTTCGTTGAAGTAAAACATCTCTGAGATCGGTTATTTAATCCAAACGACAACAACAACACTTCCGGTTCCATCGCGATTGTGGCTTTTTCTATGAGATTGCCCGCGTGTTGGAACTTCGCGCCCGGGAAGCTGTCTATTTGAAGATCAGAGATGTTGAAGGCCGGGATCCTGGAAACGTTAGAATCCCCGATTATCACATACCTTTTCTTTAGGTTCAAGCTCCAGTCAATTTGTTTACGGTCTGTGTTTATGTGACGGTATGGTCTGCCGACCGATTTTGGTGTCGGTGGAGCTATTATTGTGATTTGCTTCTGAGGTGTTTGTTCTATCTGCAGTGATTGGGTTGTGCGTTCCTCTTCTATGGGTCGCATAACAATCTTCTGTCCCTCTTCCTTTTCCACCACCTTTGTGGGTGTGATACGTGCTAAAGAGCTAACAGAATACTCAGAAATTTGATAGTCCAGAGAATCATCAGAAGAAAAAAGAGGAAGGCTCTGAATTCTAGAAGAAGAAGAAGAAGAAGAAGAAGGGAGTGACTTTTTAGTCTCTTCAACCTTAGATGTGCTGGGAACAACGTTAGACGTGCTCGGACCAGCCTCAGTATGTGTACGTTTTGGTTCTTCTGAAACGACAACTTTTTCGTCTCTTTTCAAAATTCCTTCCTGAACCAAAATGTCAGTAATCTCCTTATAACGTTTCAGCTGTTCCTCATTAAAATCCTCCGTAAATGTCCTTTTCGTAACCTCTTGTGTATCAGTAACCTCTGTGGCCATGTCTGTGGCCAGATCTTGAGGTTCCTGATCCACATCAATCTCCTCTGCAAGAATTCTGCGTCTTGCACGTTGCAGTGGAGATCTTTGAGGTAAGGCTGGGGTGGGCTGTATGCCCGGTTTGGGCACCAGAGGGGGAAACTCCTGATCAAACGACCAGTCAGACCTATTAGGTGGGGGACTGGATGGAGTTCTTACATCCTCCCACCTTCTAGGTGATGTCTGTACCTCTACATGTATGTGAGAAGTATCTTTTTTGGGTCTGACAACCAAAGGTGCGTGTGTGTGCATGTCTGGTTCGACCAAGAGAGCTTTGGGAGGTTCTATTTTGGTAGCTTGTCTCTGATCTTTCTCCTGTTGTTTTCTATCGTACTCGTTACAAGTCTCTGCCGTGAATAGAGCCTCGGCTCTCTCAAAAACTTCAGAGTTAATTCTCCTCCCAAAGTTCTTTGTGGCCCAATTGGTGGCCGTCTGAAAGGCTTGGAACCAATGGGCTTGGTCTGTACGCTCTTTTAGTTCCACCAGCGTACTATCAATCAGTTTCTCGTAGTGTTCCTCCAAAATGACCTGAGCATTTGTTGACCATTTTTGTGCATTGTCCTCTAACAACTTTTTCACCGTGTCGTTAGGCATTGCTGGTTTAATGGAATTGGTCAACAATTTAGTCAGTCTTTTGAAGGTCACTGGACTGTTGTTAGTTACTTTGGTTGTGACCTTCTCTAGGTGATGGACCAGCCTTATCAAATCATACATAAGTTTCATGGCCGTCCTCAACCTGGGTGAAGCTGGAGTGTAATTTGATTTAACGTTAGTTTGTTCTTGAAAATATCTCTGAGGTCCCCCCCTATCTTTCTGTCTTTTCTTGGGGAACGGACGGTAAACTCTATCCCTTTGTCTTTCCACTCTCTCGGGTGGTTGTTCGGTTCTGATGTCTCTGCCAGCTTGGTAAGCATCCGAGATTGTGTTATGTCCCCTGTTGGAAGAGGAGTGGGAGGATTCGATATGTGTGTCTCTTTGACTATATGTATGGGGACGGGCAGATTGTAAATTGCGTCTCTCATCTTCTTCTTCTTGAACATACGAGTCACATTCGATTTCATCCTCCCCATAGAATTCTCCTCCTCTCTCTTCCATCATGAATCGACTGCGCACCCTCTTCTTGTTTTTTCTCTTGGGTTTTCTTTTTGGAAAATCATCTTCAAAATGGTCATAAGAGAGTGGTGCGTGTGAATTTTGTCTGGGCAAAGATCTGATTTTTCTATCGTCTAAAGCCTCTCTGTATGTTTGTTGTCTTTTGTATTTAGAATTTACAAACTCTCGGTTGTCAGGAAAATAATCGATCTGTTTGTTTGGAAAATATCTGTTTTCCCTTATTTCCCCCCTTGAGTTTGTCCTACGAGTTTCTCTGCCTCGTGGAATTGTGTCATTTTCATAAGACCATTTGTTTTTCTGAGTGGTGTAATTATTTGGATCATAATAACGATAATCAATTTGATAATCGTCATTATTCCAGCGGTCATGTCGGTGAGCCCGTACACGGGCTGTTTGTTTATGATTAGCGTCGTACGAGAGACGTGGACGGTTATTCTCGTCGCGGAAAAAGGATTCCCCTCTCTCCCTCCATCCCTCCCGACGTGGGCTAGTAGCACGTAGACGTGCTGTTGGGTTTCTTGAGGTGTAACGCGGTTCTTCGTCAGATGGAAAAGACGCGAATCTCACGCGCAGCCTCGGTGTTTGTCTGTATCTCTCTCCTACTCTCGCCATTACAGTGTTTCTTTGTTACAAAGTGAATGGATTCTTCGAAATAACGACGTTAATTGCAAATCGCGACGTTTCGAAGTATACAACTTCTTCTTCAGGCTATTGCTGTAACGTCGTCAGGCTAGAATGTATCAGATGTAAGCTAGAGTAACTGCTATCTCGAGTGCAAGTGAGCAAATGACTGTCTGTGTCCGCCTCTCTGTTACGCTGTCACAGAGGGCGGCGGCTTCTGACGTCATCCTCATTCAGAGCACATATACAGTCAATTTAATGAAGAAAACTCGCAAATAAAACATGAAAATGATCGGCTTTGGGTCAAACAATCCTCCCATTGTTTCTCAAAGACTTTTATCTGTCTCCCCATCCTTTCCTAACCCTGTAGGATTTTGTTTATCGTGTTTTTGACGCCAAAGTAATGTTTGTTTGTAAATAACTCGCGAGCTCCTTCATCAAAACACTCCAGACTTCCAAATATTGTAAGATAACAAATATAAGAATTTTTTGAAGTGCATTTGGCGTCGAACCAACAAAGTTTCCCTTTTGGAAAACACTAAAAAGTGTCCTAGAATTTCTTGCTGCGTCACAGCATATGCAAATCAATCAATCCTTGTCTGTCCATTATAAATAAATATAAATAGTTGAAAATCCATCGTGAAATCATGATCTTATAACAAATATGCCTTAAAACAGACAAAAAGTGAATGAATATTTAAGTTTAAGGCATATTTAAGAGTATTTCAATTCACTGATGTTTCAATGTGGTGTTATTCAATGTCTTCTGTGTATTAAATTATAATAGTCAGTATGAATGTGGAGTTAAATACTGTAGAAGATTGCTGATGTTAAGAAATCCTTCTCAAAGTGGTCCTGAAGTGCCAAGACGTGGCTCTGGCTTGAGTTAGGTATCTAAGAATCCAGAAATCAGAACAGGTCTGATCTCGGTTAGGCACTGGCACACATTTCAAAGGCCCGCTTCCGTCCCAACTCCAAAAAAGAACCCCCTCCAACAGCACCTCCACATGTTTTATTTGTTCCCATTGTTCTAAATGTTGTCTCATAGAGTCTGTGTCCTGTATCTCCTCCAAACAGGTGTATATTTATTGGTCTGATGTTGTTTTAATATTGTGTATATGTATATTTATGTATTTAAAACCATCATGATAAAAAATCAGTAATATATTTATTAGTGCAATTTAAGCAATCATGATTAAGTAATATATTCTATTAACTCTCACAGGTCCCCACATGTCCATCAAGTGGTAAAACGTTATATTGTGCATCTCTATCTACCCCATGACCTTTTGACCCCTGTATTATATTTTAAAGACTGAAATTGTTGTTACTAAACAGAATACTTTTTCTTGAGTTAATTAAATGTACAAAATCAATGTAATTAGCAAAACAGGGCCACAACACCAAGTTGTTCACCGTGTCAGGGCTGGGACGCCGAGGGCCCACCCCCCAAGGGCTGCAAAATCAAGGTGCACGCCAACCAGGTGCACCCCAATCAGGTGTTCTCCTGCCAGGGGTATTCGCCCAAGGCCTACCATCTCTAGGTGTAAGGTTTGAGGTGGGTGAATTCATTAGGTCTACCATCTCTAGGTGTCAGGTTTGAGGTGGGTGAATTCATTAGGTCTACCAACTCTAGGTGTCAGGTTTGAGGTGGGTGAATTCATTAGGTCTACCATCTCTAGGTGTCAGGTTTGAGGTGGGTGAATTCATTAGGTCTACCAACTCTAGGTGTCAGGTTTGGGGTGGGTGAAGCCATTAGGTCCACTAAATCTAGGTGTAAGATTTGGGATGATAAGTTTCGTCAATTCCAGTGGCTTTAGGTGTTAGGTGTATGGGGGTGTACACCATAAAATAGGGTGTCTTTAGGTGTCAGGTGTGATGGGTTACATGCATAAAATTTTGGGACTAAGGTTTAGGAGGAGAATGGGTACACGATTAATAATCAGGGTGTTACTTGGGGCCTGCTGGGTCATGCCAGCAGACACACCTGAACTCCATAAGAATTCTTATCATTATTGTGTGATTTTAAAGATAAGAGACACAGACCCTAAGGTCTCCAACACACTGACCAAAAGAAAAAAAAGGAAAAAGCAGACTTAGAAGAAAAATAACCATAAAAATGATTAAAATAGAAAGATGGACAGTAAGGTTACGCTTCGTTGAGGCCTCTGGGGTAGAGAGAGTCCAATTTTTTAATCCAGACCCTCTCCGCCCTGAGCCTCTCCGAGAGCGTCCAAAAGGGGTTCGACTCCAATCCTGAAACTCTGAGGGCATCTAGGCCATGTATTAAAAAGTGTCTAACTACATATCGTCTCTTTTCAATTTTATTACGAATGTTATACGAATGCTGATAGATTCTAAGTAACAATTGGTTCTTTGTCTGCCCCACATATTGTTTGTGGCATTTGGAACAAGATATGAGATAGACACAGTTTGAGACATGTGCTGACATGTTTCTCTGCACTTGGAAGAGTTGTTTGTTGGTTTTATTCTGGACCATTCTTTTGCCCACAAAGTGCTTATAAACCCCAGATTTACTCACTTTACAGGATGTTGTGATTTTACTAGAAACCAAGGTATCCAATAAGTTCTTGTTTCGTTTGTAAGCCGCTATCGGTCTATGTTTGGTCAGAAATTTAGTTGGTTCCATGAATTTGGTGAAATTTTCCTTGGTTGCTCTATTTAATTGAGTACTTTGTTGTGAATAGAAGGAAACTAATGGTATGATTTTGTTTCTAATCTGTGTTTCCTTGGTTGGATTAGTCACAAAGTTAGTGAAGGCCCTAAGCACACTCCTCAAATAGCTTCTCGAGTACCCTCGCTTCTTCAAAGCTTTAAAGAGGATTCCTACAGCAATCTTAAACTCAGATGTTTGTGAGCATATTCTATGAAAGCGAAGAAGCTGTGATTTAAGAATTCCTTTAAAAGTATGCTTAGGGTGGTAACTGGCTCTGTGTAATAATGAGTGAGTGTCTGTGGGCTTAAAATACACTTTGTAGTCCAACTGATTGGTCATTTCAAATTTGGGTCCTTTGTAGGTGATGACATCAAGAAAATTAACTGAATTTTCATCGATTTCGTATTTTATCCTGATGGATTTTTGATGACGGTTCAGATGATCAGCAAATTCAATAAACTCCTCCTTACCGTATGTCCAGATGCCCCAGATGTCATCCAAAAATCTAAAATACGAGAAGGGCTGGAGATGAAAAGAGGACACCGCAGTTTGTTCCCAATGGGCCATATAGATATTGGCGTAAGAAGGGGCGAACTTCTTGCCCATGGCCGTCCCCTTAGTTTGTAAATAAAATTTAGAGCCAAATTCAAAATCGTTTTTAGTCAAATTAATTTCTAGTAGTTTTAAAATAAAATCATCGGGTCTTTTCACGTCAGGATATTTGTTCATGCAATCTCTCACGGCAGCCATACCGACTCCGGTCTCTATATTGGTGTACAAACTGTCGATGTCCATGGTGAAGAGAAATGAATTAGATGGGAGAATAAGATTTTTTGTTTTAGAGATAAAATCATAGGTGTCTTTTAGGTAACTACCATGACGTTGCGAAATGGGACTAAGGAAATACTCAATATATTCTGCTGTAAAATAAGTCTCACTGTCGCAATCCGACACGATAGGCCTCCCAGGAGGTATTTTATGTGGTGTACTCCACTTTTCTGGTTCTTTGTGTATTTTTGGTAACAAATAAAATCTTCTTGGTCTCGGTGTACCAGAACCAGACAAGTAATCTCTCTGTTTCCCACTAATTATCTTTTTCTCATACATCTCATTTAAAATTTCTCGTACTTCCAGTATGGTTTTTGGATAAATTGGTTCTGTGAGAGAGCAATAGTGCTCTGTCACAGAAAGTTGCCTTTTTCCTTCCCAAAGATAATCTGTTTTACTCATGATGACGACTGCATTACCCTTGTCAGCTGGTTTGATAACGATGTCACAATTGTTTTTAAGTTCATGAATTGCTTTTCTCTCACTTTTACTCAAATTCTGTCTTTCTAGAAGGCCCCAATTCAGGTGTTGATACGCATACCGATCTGCTCTAATTAGAGAAACCACCTGGGGTGGCAAACTAGACAAGGCAGGTGTCCAATCAGAATTATGAGTAAAAGGAGTTCTTTTTTTCTCACTTTTTTTGCCTTCAAAAAAGGCGTCTAATTTAATACGCCTATGATAGGCCTGTAGGCTCTGCAATAATTCTAATTTTTGTGTTTTGACGTTATCGGGGACCATAACAAAGGAAAGGCCTTTCTTCAAGATCGCCCGCTGTCCAGTTGTCAAGACGAGCGGGGACAAATTAACGATAAGTTTTTCTTGACTACCTATTGGGTTGACGGCGTCGGCAAGTTTAGCGACCGAACCCAATGTTCTAACATGTATCTGCCCGTTGCAGCTGTCCAGTGCAAGTTATCGCTTTCGACCTGAAACTGGGCAACGGGCAACAATTGGAGAAAGTTGAGACTGTCCTTGATGTACTTGTTTATGTCCTCAAGGTATCTTTGTTCATCAATCGGAAGCAAGTCACAATAATTGATCATCGGAACTACGATCTCGGTATGCGGTAATCGGGTTCTGGCTACTCTGTAAGCCCTCTGTATCTCTTTGTTCGTTGAAGTAAAACATCTCTGAGATCGGTTATTTAATCCAAACGACAACAACAACACTTCCGGTTCCATCGCGATTGTGGCTTTTTCTATGAGATTGCCCGCGTGTTGGAACTTCGCGCCCGGGAAGCTGTCTATTTGAAGATCAGAGATGTTGAAGGCCGGGATCCTGGAAACGTTAGAATCCCCGATTATCACATACCTTTTCTTTAGGTTCAAGCTCCAGTCAATTTGTTTACGGTCTGTGTTTATGTGACGGTATGGTCTGCCGACCGATTTTGGTGTCGGTGGAGCTATTATTGTGATTTGCTTCTGAGGTGTTTGTTCTATCTGCAGTGATTGGGTTGTGCGTTCCTCTTCTATGGGTCGCATAACAATCTTCTGTCCCTCTTCCTTTTCCACCACCTTTGTGGGTGTGATACGTGCTAAAGAGCTAACAGAATACTCAGAAATTTGATAGTCCAGAGAATCATCAGAAGAAAAAAGAGGAAGGCTCTGAATTCTAGAAGAAGAAGAAGAAGAAGAAGAAGGGAGTGACTTTTTAGTCTCTTCAACCTTAGATGTGCTGGGAACAACGTTAGACGTGCTCGGACCAGCCTCAGTATGTGTACGTTTTGGTTCTTCTGAAACGACAACTTTTTCGTCTCTTTTCAAAATTCCTTCCTGAACCAAAATGTCAGTAATCTCCTTATAACGTTTCAGCTGTTCCTCATTAAAATCCTCCGTAAATGTCCTTTTCGTAACCTCTTGTGTATCAGTAACCTCTGTGGCCATGTCTGTGGCCAGATCTTGAGGTTCCTGATCCACATCAATCTCCTCTGCAAGAATTCTGCGTCTTGCACGTTGCAGTGGAGATCTTTGAGGTAAGGCTGGGGTGGGCTGTATGCCCGGTTTGGGCACCAGAGGGGGAAACTCCTGATCAAACGACCAGTCAGACCTATTAGGTGGGGGACTGGATGGAGTTCTTACATCCTCCCACCTTCTAGGTGATGTCTGTACCTCTACATGTATGTGAGAAGTATCTTTTTTGGGTCTGACAACCAAAGGTGCGTGTGTGTGCATGTCTGGTTCGACCAAGAGAGCTTTGGGAGGTTCTATTTTGGTAGCTTGTCTCTGATCTTTCTCCTGTTGTTTTCTATCGTACTCGTTACAAGTCTCTGCCGTGAATAGAGCCTCGGCTCTCTCAAAAACTTCAGAGTTAATTCTCCTCCCAAAGTTCTTTGTGGCCCAATTGGTGGCCGTCTGAAAGGCTTGGAACCAATGGGCTTGGTCTGTACGCTCTTTTAGTTCCACCAGCGTACTATCAATCAGTTTCTCGTAGTGTTCCTCCAAAATGACCTGAGCATTTGTTGACCATTTTTGTGCATTGTCCTCTAACAACTTTTTCACCGTGTCGTTAGGCATTGCTGGTTTAATGGAATTGGTCAACAATTTAGTCAGTCTTTTGAAGGTCACTGGACTGTTGTTAGTTACTTTGGTTGTGACCTTCTCTAGGTGATGGACCAGCCTTATCAAATCATACATAAGTTTCATGGCCGTCCTCAACCTGGGTGAAGCTGGAGTGTAATTTGATTTAACGTTAGTTTGTTCTTGAAAATATCTCTGAGGTCCCCCCCTATCTTTCTGTCTTTTCTTGGGGAACGGACGGTAAACTCTATCCCTTTGTCTTTCCACTCTCTCGGGTGGTTGTTCGGTTCTGATGTCTCTGCCAGCTTGGTAAGCATCCGAGATTGTGTTATGTCCCCTGTTGGAAGAGGAGTGGGAGGATTCGATATGTGTGTCTCTTTGACTATATGTATGGGGACGGGCAGATTGTAAATTGCGTCTCTCATCTTCTTCTTCTTGAACATACGAGTCACATTCGATTTCATCCTCCCCATAGAATTCTCCTCCTCTCTCTTCCATCATGAATCGACTGCGCACCCTCTTCTTGTTTTTTCTCTTGGGTTTTCTTTTTGGAAAATCATCTTCAAAATGGTCATAAGAGAGTGGTGCGTGTGAATTTTGTCTGGGCAAAGATCTGATTTTTCTATCGTCTAAAGCCTCTCTGTATGTTTGTTGTCTTTTGTATTTAGAATTTACAAACTCTCGGTTGTCAGGAAAATAATCGATCTGTTTGTTTGGAAAATATCTGTTTTCCCTTATTTCCCCCCTTGAGTTTGTCCTACGAGTTTCTCTGCCTCGTGGAATTGTGTCATTTTCATAAGACCATTTGTTTTTCTGAGTGGTGTAATTATTTGGATCATAATAACGATAATCAATTTGATAATCGTCATTATTCCAGCGGTCATGTCGGTGAGCCCGTACACGGGCTGTTTGTTTATGATTAGCGTCGTACGAGAGACGTGGACGGTTATTCTCGTCGCGGAAAAAGGATTCCCCTCTCTCCCTCCATCCCTCCCGACGTGGGCTAGTAGCACGTAGACGTGCTGTTGGGTTTCTTGAGGTGTAACGCGGTTCTTCGTCAGATGGAAAAGACGCGAATCTCACGCGCAGCCTCGGTGTTTGTCTGTATCTCTCTCCTACTCTCGCCATTACAGTGTTTCTTTGTTACAAAGTGAATGGATTCTTCGAAATAACGACGTTAATTGCAAATCGCGACGTTTCGAAGTATACAACTTCTTCTTCAGGCTATTGCTGTAACGTCGTCAGGCTAGAATGTATCAGATGTAAGCTAGAGTAACTGCTATCTCGAGTGCAAGTGAGCAAATGACTGTCTGTGTCCGCCTCTCTGTTACGCTGTCACAGAGGGCGGCGGCTTCTGACGTCATCCTCATTCAGAGCACATATACAGTCAATTTAATGAAGAAAACTCGCAAATAAAACATGAAAATGATCAGCTTTGGGTCAAACAATCCTCCCATTGTTTCTCAAAGACTTTTATCTGTCTCCCCATCCTTTCCTAACCCTGTAGGATTTTGTTTATCGTGTTTTTGACGCCAAAGTAATGTTTGTTTGTAAATAACTCGCGAGCTCCTTCATCAAAACACTCCAGACTTCCAAATATTGTAAGATAACAAATATAAGAATTTTTTGAAGTGCATTTGGCGTCGAACCAACAAAGTTTCCCTTTTGGAAAACACTAAAAAGTGTCCTAGAATTTCTTGCTGCGTCACAGCATATGCAAATCAATCAATCCTTGTCTGTCCATTATAAATAAATATAAATAGTTGAAAATCCATCGTGAAATCATGATCTTATAACAAATATGCCTTAAAACAGACAAAAAGTGAATGAATATTTAAGTTTAAGGCATATTTAAGAGTATTTCAATTCACTGATGTTTCAATGTGGTGTTATTCAATGTCTTCTGTGTATTAAATTATAATAGTCAGTATGAATGTGGAGTTAAATACTGTAGAAGATTGCTGATGTTAAGAAATCCTTCTCAAAGTGGTCCTGAAGTGCCAAGACGTGGCTCTGGCTTGAGTTAGGTATCTAAGAATCCAGAAATCAGAACAGGTCTGATCTCGGTTAGGCACTGGCACACATTTCAAAGGCCCGCTTCCGTCCCAACTCCAAAAAAGAACCCCCTCCAACAGCACCTCCACATGTTTTATTTGTTCCCATTGTTCTAAATGTTGTCTCATAGAGTCTGTGTCCTGTATCTCCTCCAAACAGGTGTATATTTATTGGTCTGATGTTGTTTTAATATTGTGTATATGTATATTTATGTATTTAAAACCATCATGATAAAAAATCAGTAATATATTTATTAGTGCAATTTAAGCAATCATGATTAAGTAATATATTCTATTAACTCTCACAGGTCCCCACATGTCCATCAAGTGGTAAAACGTTATATTGTGCATCTCTATCTACCCCATGACCTTTTGACCCCTGTATTATATTTTAAAGACTGAAATTGTTGTTACTAAACAGAATACTTTTTCTTGAGTTAATTAAATGTACAAAATCAATGTAATTAGCAAAACAGGGCCACAACACCAAGTTGTTCACCGTGTCAGGGCTGGGACGCCGAGGGCCCACCCCCCAAGGGCTGCAAAATCAAGGTGCACGCCAACCAGGTGCACCCCAATCAGGTGTTCTCCTGCCAGGGGTATTCGCCCAAGGCCTACCATCTCTAGGTGTAAGGTTTGAGGTGGGTGAATTCATTAGGTCTACCATCTCTAGGTGTCAGGTTTGAGGTGGGTGAATTCATTAGGTCTACCAACTCTAGGTGTCAGGTTTGAGGTGGGTGAATTCATTAGGTCTACCATCTCTAGGTGTCAGGTTTGAGGTGGGTGAATTCATTAGGTCTACCAACTCTAGGTGTCAGGTTTGGGGTGGGTGAAGCCATTAGGTCCACTAAATCTAGGTGTAAGATTTGGGATGATAAGTTTCGTCAATTCCAGTGGCTTTAGGTGTTAGGTGTATGGGGGTGTACACCATAAAATAGGGTGTCTTTAGGTGTCAGGTGTGATGGGTTACATGCATAAAATTTTGGGACTAAGGTTTAGGAGGAGAATGGGTACACGATTAATAATCAGGGTGTTACTTGGGGCCTGCTGGGTCATGCCAGCAGACACACCTGAACTCCATAAGAATTCTTATCATTATTGTGTGATTTTAAAGATAAGAGACACAGACCCTAAGGTCTCCAACACACTGACCAAAAGAAAAAAAAGGAAAAAGCAGACTTAGAAGAAAAATAACCATAAAAATGATTAAAATAGAAAGATGGACAGTAAGGTTACGCTTCGTTGAGGCCTCTGGGGTAGAGAGAGTCCAATTTTTTAATCCAGACCCTCTCCGCCCTGAGCCTCTCCGAGAGCGTCCAAAAGGGGTTCGACTCCAATCCTGAAACTCTGAGGGCATCTAGGCCATGTATTAAAAAGTGTCTAACTACATATCGTCTCTTTTCAATTTTATTACGAATGTTATACGAATGCTGATAGATTCTAAGTAACAATTGGTTCTTTGTCTGCCCCACATATTGTTTGTGGCATTTGGAACAAGATATGAGATAGACACAGTTTGAGACATGTGCTGACATGTTTCTCTGCACTTGGAAGAGTTGTTTGTTGGTTTTATTCTGGACCATTCTTTTGCCCACAAAGTGCTTATAAACCCCAGATTTACTCACTTTACAGGATGTTGTGATTTTACTAGAAACCAAGGTATCCAATAAGTTCTTGTTTCGTTTGTAAGCCGCTATCGGTCTATGTTTGGTCAGAAATTTAGTTGGTTCCATGAATTTGGTGAAATTTTCCTTGGTTGCTCTATTTAATTGAGTACTTTGTTGTGAATAGAAGGAAACTAATGGTATGATTTTGTTTCTAATCTGTGTTTCCTTGGTTGGATTAGTCACAAAGTTAGTGAAGGCCCTAAGCACACTCCTCAAATAGCTTCTCGAGTACCCTCGCTTCTTCAAAGCTTTAAAGAGGATTCCTACAGCAATCTTAAACTCAGATGTTTGTGAGCATATTCTATGAAAGCGAAGAAGCTGTGATTTAAGAATTCCTTTAAAAGTATGCTTAGGGTGGTAACTGGCTCTGTGTAATAATGAGTGAGTGTCTGTGGGCTTAAAATACACTTTGTAGTCCAACTGATTGGTCATTTCAAATTTGGGTCCTTTGTAGGTGATGACATCAAGAAAATTAACTGAATTTTCATCGATTTCGTATTTTATCCTGATGGATTTTTGATGACGGTTCAGATGATCAGCAAATTCAATAAACTCCTCCTTACCGTATGTCCAGATGCCCCAGATGTCATCCAAAAATCTAAAATACGAGAAGGGCTGGAGATGAAAAGAGGACACCGCAGTTTGTTCCCAATGGGCCATATAGATATTGGCGTAAGAAGGGGCGAACTTCTTGCCCATGGCCGTCCCCTTAGTTTGTAAATAAAATTTAGAGCCAAATTCAAAATCGTTTTTAGTCAAATTAATTTCTAGTAGTTTTAAAATAAAATCATCGGGTCTTTTCACGTCAGGATATTTGTTCATGCAATCTCTCACGGCAGCCATACCGACTCCGGTCTCTATATTGGTGTACAAACTGTCGATGTCCATGGTGAAGAGAAATGAATTAGATGGGAGAATAAGATTTTTTGTTTTAGAGATAAAATCATAGGTGTCTTTTAGGTAACTACCATGACGTTGCGAAATGGGACTAAGGAAATACTCAATATATTCTGCTGTAAAATAAGTCTCACTGTCGCAATCCGACACGATAGGCCTCCCAGGAGGTATTTTATGTGGTGTACTCCACTTTTCTGGTTCTTTGTGTATTTTTGGTAACAAATAAAATCTTCTTGGTCTCGGTGTACCAGAACCAGACAAGTAATCTCTCTGTTTCCCACTAATTATCTTTTTCTCATACATCTCATTTAAAATTTCTCGTACTTCCAGTATGGTTTTTGGATAAATTGGTTCTGTGAGAGAGCAATAGTGCTCTGTCACAGAAAGTTGCCTTTTTCCTTCCCAAAGATAATCTGTTTTACTCATGATGACGACTGCATTACCCTTGTCAGCTGGTTTGATAACGATGTCACAATTGTTTTTAAGTTCATGAATTGCTTTTCTCTCACTTTTACTCAAATTCTGTCTTTCTAGAAGGCCCCAATTCAGGTGTTGATACGCATACCGATCTGCTCTAATTAGAGAAACCACCTGGGGTGGCAAACTAGACAAGGCAGGTGTCCAATCAGAATTATGAGTAAAAGGAGTTCTTTTTTTCTCACTTTTTTTGCCTTCAAAAAAGGCGTCTAATTTAATACGCCTATGATAGGCCTGTAGGCTCTGCAATAATTCTAATTTTTGTGTTTTGACGTTATCGGGGACCATAACAAAGGAAAGGCCTTTCTTCAAGATCGCCCGCTGTCCAGTTGTCAAGACGAGCGGGGACAAATTAACGATAAGTTTTTCTTGACTACCTATTGGGTTGACGGCGTCGGCAAGTTTAGCGACCGAACCCAATGTTCTAACATGTATCTGCCCGTTGCAGCTGTCCAGTGCAAGTTATCGCTTTCGACCTGAAACTGGGCAACGGGCAACAATTGGAGAAAGTTGAGACTGTCCTTGATGTACTTGTTTATGTCCTCAAGGTATCTTTGTTCATCAATCGGAAGCAAGTCACAATAATTGATCATCGGAACTACGATCTCGGTATGCGGTAATCGGGTTCTGGCTACTCTGTAAGCCCTCTGTATCTCTTTGTTCGTTGAAGTAAAACATCTCTGAGATCGGTTATTTAATCCAAACGACAACAACAACACTTCCGGTTCCATCGCGATTGTGGCTTTTTCTATGAGATTGCCCGCGTGTTGGAACTTCGCGCCCGGGAAGCTGTCTATTTGAAGATCAGAGATGTTGAAGGCCGGGATCCTGGAAACGTTAGAATCCCCGATTATCACATACCTTTTCTTTAGGTTCAAGCTCCAGTCAATTTGTTTACGGTCTGTGTTTATGTGACGGTATGGTCTGCCGACCGATTTTGGTGTCGGTGGAGCTATTATTGTGATTTGCTTCTGAGGTGTTTGTTCTATCTGCAGTGATTGGGTTGTGCGTTCCTCTTCTATGGGTCGCATAACAATCTTCTGTCCCTCTTCCTTTTCCACCACCTTTGTGGGTGTGATACGTGCTAAAGAGCTAACAGAATACTCAGAAATTTGATAGTCCAGAGAATCATCAGAAGAAAAAAGAGGAAGGCTCTGAATTCTAGAAGAAGAAGAAGAAGAAGAAGAAGGGAGTGACTTTTTAGTCTCTTCAACCTTAGATGTGCTGGGAACAACGTTAGACGTGCTCGGACCAGCCTCAGTATGTGTACGTTTTGGTTCTTCTGAAACGACAACTTTTTCGTCTCTTTTCAAAATTCCTTCCTGAACCAAAATGTCAGTAATCTCCTTATAACGTTTCAGCTGTTCCTCATTAAAATCCTCCGTAAATGTCCTTTTCGTAACCTCTTGTGTATCAGTAACCTCTGTGGCCATGTCTGTGGCCAGATCTTGAGGTTCCTGATCCACATCAATCTCCTCTGCAAGAATTCTGCGTCTTGCACGTTGCAGTGGAGATCTTTGAGGTAAGGCTGGGGTGGGCTGTATGCCCGGTTTGGGCACCAGAGGGGGAAACTCCTGATCAAACGACCAGTCAGACCTATTAGGTGGGGGACTGGATGGAGTTCTTACATCCTCCCACCTTCTAGGTGATGTCTGTACCTCTACATGTATGTGAGAAGTATCTTTTTTGGGTCTGACAACCAAAGGTGCGTGTGTGTGCATGTCTGGTTCGACCAAGAGAGCTTTGGGAGGTTCTATTTTGGTAGCTTGTCTCTGATCTTTCTCCTGTTGTTTTCTATCGTACTCGTTACAAGTCTCTGCCGTGAATAGAGCCTCGGCTCTCTCAAAAACTTCAGAGTTAATTCTCCTCCCAAAGTTCTTTGTGGCCCAATTGGTGGCCGTCTGAAAGGCTTGGAACCAATGGGCTTGGTCTGTACGCTCTTTTAGTTCCACCAGCGTACTATCAATCAGTTTCTCGTAGTGTTCCTCCAAAATGACCTGAGCATTTGTTGACCATTTTTGTGCATTGTCCTCTAACAACTTTTTCACCGTGTCGTTAGGCATTGCTGGTTTAATGGAATTGGTCAACAATTTAGTCAGTCTTTTGAAGGTCACTGGACTGTTGTTAGTTACTTTGGTTGTGACCTTCTCTAGGTGATGGACCAGCCTTATCAAATCATACATAAGTTTCATGGCCGTCCTCAACCTGGGTGAAGCTGGAGTGTAATTTGATTTAACGTTAGTTTGTTCTTGAAAATATCTCTGAGGTCCCCCCCTATCTTTCTGTCTTTTCTTGGGGAACGGACGGTAAACTCTATCCCTTTGTCTTTCCACTCTCTCGGGTGGTTGTTCGGTTCTGATGTCTCTGCCAGCTTGGTAAGCATCCGAGATTGTGTTATGTCCCCTGTTGGAAGAGGAGTGGGAGGATTCGATATGTGTGTCTCTTTGACTATATGTATGGGGACGGGCAGATTGTAAATTGCGTCTCTCATCTTCTTCTTCTTGAACATACGAGTCACATTCGATTTCATCCTCCCCATAGAATTCTCCTCCTCTCTCTTCCATCATGAATCGACTGCGCACCCTCTTCTTGTTTTTTCTCTTGGGTTTTCTTTTTGGAAAATCATCTTCAAAATGGTCATAAGAGAGTGGTGCGTGTGAATTTTGTCTGGGCAAAGATCTGATTTTTCTATCGTCTAAAGCCTCTCTGTATGTTTGTTGTCTTTTGTATTTAGAATTTACAAACTCTCGGTTGTCAGGAAAATAATCGATCTGTTTGTTTGGAAAATATCTGTTTTCCCTTATTTCCCCCCTTGAGTTTGTCCTACGAGTTTCTCTGCCTCGTGGAATTGTGTCATTTTCATAAGACCATTTGTTTTTCTGAGTGGTGTAATTATTTGGATCATAATAACGATAATCAATTTGATAATCGTCATTATTCCAGCGGTCATGTCGGTGAGCCCGTACACGGGCTGTTTGTTTATGATTAGCGTCGTACGAGAGACGTGGACGGTTATTCTCGTCGCGGAAAAAGGATTCCCCTCTCTCCCTCCATCCCTCCCGACGTGGGCTAGTAGCACGTAGACGTGCTGTTGGGTTTCTTGAGGTGTAACGCGGTTCTTCGTCAGATGGAAAAGACGCGAATCTCACGCGCAGCCTCGGTGTTTGTCTGTATCTCTCTCCTACTCTCGCCATTACAGTGTTTCTTTGTTACAAAGTGAATGGATTCTTCGAAATAACGACGTTAATTGCAAATCGCGACGTTTCGAAGTATACAACTTCTTCTTCAGGCTATTGCTGTAACGTCGTCAGGCTAGAATGTATCAGATGTAAGCTAGAGTAACTGCTATCTCGAGTGCAAGTGAGCAAATGACTGTCTGTGTCCGCCTCTCTGTTACGCTGTCACAGAGGGCGGCGGCT
Organism: Barbus barbus; assembly: GCF_936440315.1. Classification (NCBI taxonomy): domain Eukaryota; kingdom Metazoa; phylum Chordata; class Actinopteri; order Cypriniformes; family Cyprinidae; genus Barbus; species Barbus barbus. The sequence continues at coordinate 19,278 of NW_027636815.1, read as the reverse complement.
TCTGACGTCATCCTCATTCAGAGCACATATACAGTCAATTTAATGAAGAAAACTCGCAAATAAAACATGAAAATGATCAGCTTTGGGTCAAACAATCCTCCCATTGTTTCTCAAAGACTTTTATCTGTCTCCCCATCCTTTCCTAACCCTGTAGGATTTTGTTTATCGTGTTTTTGACGCCAAAGTAATGTTTGTTTGTAAATAACTCGCGAGCTCCTTCATCAAAACACTCCAGACTTCCAAATATTGTAAGATAACAAATATAAGAATTTTTTGAAGTGCATTTGGCGTCGAACCAACAAAGTTTCCCTTTTGGAAAACACTAAAAAGTGTCCTAGAATTTCTTGCTGCGTCACAGCATATGCAAATCAATCAATCCTTGTCTGTCCATTATAAATAAATATAAATAGTTGAAAATCCATCGTGAAATCATGATCTTATAACAAATATGCCTTAAAACAGACAAAAAGTGAATGAATATTTAAGTTTAAGGCATATTTAAGAGTATTTCAATTCACTGATGTTTCAATGTGGTGTTATTCAATGTCTTCTGTGTATTAAATTATAATAGTCAGTATGAATGTGGAGTTAAATACTGTAGAAGATTGCTGATGTTAAGAAATCCTTCTCAAAGTGGTCCTGAAGTGCCAAGACGTGGCTCTGGCTTGAGTTAGGTATCTAAGAATCCAGAAATCAGAACAGGTCTGATCTCGGTTAGGCACTGGCACACATTTCAAAGGCCCGCTTCCGTCCCAACTCCAAAAAAGAACCCCCTCCAACAGCACCTCCACATGTTTTATTTGTTCCCATTGTTCTAAATGTTGTCTCATAGAGTCTGTGTCCTGTATCTCCTCCAAACAGGTGTATATTTATTGGTCTGATGTTGTTTTAATATTGTGTATATGTATATTTATGTATTTAAAACCATCATGATAAAAAATCAGTAATATATTTATTAGTGCAATTTAAGCAATCATGATTAAGTAATATATTCTATTAACTCTCACAGGTCCCCACATGTCCATCAAGTGGTAAAACGTTATATTGTGCATCTCTATCTACCCCATGACCTTTTGACCCCTGTATTATATTTTAAAGACTGAAATTGTTGTTACTAAACAGAATACTTTTTCTTGAGTTAATTAAATGTACAAAATCAATGTAATTAGCAAAACAGGGCCACAACACCAAGTTGTTCACCGTGTCAGGGCTGGGACGCCGAGGGCCCACCCCCCAAGGGCTGCAAAATCAAGGTGCACGCCAACCAGGTGCACCCCAATCAGGTGTTCTCCTGCCAGGGGTATTCGCCCAAGGCCTACCATCTCTAGGTGTAAGGTTTGAGGTGGGTGAATTCATTAGGTCTACCATCTCTAGGTGTCAGGTTTGAGGTGGGTGAATTCATTAGGTCTACCAACTCTAGGTGTCAGGTTTGAGGTGGGTGAATTCATTAGGTCTACCATCTCTAGGTGTCAGGTTTGAGGTGGGTGAATTCATTAGGTCTACCAACTCTAGGTGTCAGGTTTGGGGTGGGTGAAGCCATTAGGTCCACTAAATCTAGGTGTAAGATTTGGGATGATAAGTTTCGTCAATTCCAGTGGCTTTAGGTGTTAGGTGTATGGGGGTGTACACCATAAAATAGGGTGTCTTTAGGTGTCAGGTGTGATGGGTTACATGCATAAAATTTTGGGACTAAGGTTTAGGAGGAGAATGGGTACACGATTAATAATCAGGGTGTTACTTGGGGCCTGCTGGGTCATGCCAGCAGACACACCTGAACTCCATAAGAATTCTTATCATTATTGTGTGATTTTAAAGATAAGAGACACAGACCCTAAGGTCTCCAACACACTGACCAAAAGAAAAAAAAGGAAAAAGCAGACTTAGAAGAAAAATAACCATAAAAATGATTAAAATAGAAAGATGGACAGTAAGGTTACGCTTCGTTGAGGCCTCTGGGGTAGAGAGAGTCCAATTTTTTAATCCAGACCCTCTCCGCCCTGAGCCTCTCCGAGAGCGTCCAAAAGGGGTTCGACTCCAATCCTGAAACTCTGAGGGCATCTAGGCCATGTATTAAAAAGTGTCTAACTACATATCGTCTCTTTTCAATTTTATTACGAATGTTATACGAATGCTGATAGATTCTAAGTAACAATTGGTTCTTTGTCTGCCCCACATATTGTTTGTGGCATTTGGAACAAGATATGAGATAGACACAGTTTGAGACATGTGCTGACATGTTTCTCTGCACTTGGAAGAGTTGTTTGTTGGTTTTATTCTGGACCATTCTTTTGCCCACAAAGTGCTTATAAACCCCAGATTTACTCACTTTACAGGATGTTGTGATTTTACTAGAAACCAAGGTATCCAATAAGTTCTTGTTTCGTTTGTAAGCCGCTATCGGTCTATGTTTGGTCAGAAATTTAGTTGGTTCCATGAATTTGGTGAAATTTTCCTTGGTTGCTCTATTTAATTGAGTACTTTGTTGTGAATAGAAGGAAACTAATGGTATGATTTTGTTTCTAATCTGTGTTTCCTTGGTTGGATTAGTCACAAAGTTAGTGAAGGCCCTAAGCACACTCCTCAAATAGCTTCTCGAGTACCCTCGCTTCTTCAAAGCTTTAAAGAGGATTCCTACAGCAATCTTAAACTCAGATGTTTGTGAGCATATTCTATGAAAGCGAAGAAGCTGTGATTTAAGAATTCCTTTAAAAGTATGCTTAGGGTGGTAACTGGCTCTGTGTAATAATGAGTGAGTGTCTGTGGGCTTAAAATACACTTTGTAGTCCAACTGATTGGTCATTTCAAATTTGGGTCCTTTGTAGGTGATGACATCAAGAAAATTAACTGAATTTTCATCGATTTCGTATTTTATCCTGATGGATTTTTGATGACGGTTCAGATGATCAGCAAATTCAATAAACTCCTCCTTACCGTATGTCCAGATGCCCCAGATGTCATCCAAAAATCTAAAATACGAGAAGGGCTGGAGATGAAAAGAGGACACCGCAGTTTGTTCCCAATGGGCCATATAGATATTGGCGTAAGAAGGGGCGAACTTCTTGCCCATGGCCGTCCCCTTAGTTTGTAAATAAAATTTAGAGCCAAATTCAAAATCGTTTTTAGTCAAATTAATTTCTAGTAGTTTTAAAATAAAATCATCGGGTCTTTTCACGTCAGGATATTTGTTCATGCAATCTCTCACGGCAGCCATACCGACTCCGGTCTCTATATTGGTGTACAAACTGTCGATGTCCATGGTGAAGAGAAATGAATTAGATGGGAGAATAAGATTTTTTGTTTTAGAGATAAAATCATAGGTGTCTTTTAGGTAACTACCATGACGTTGCGAAATGGGACTAAGGAAATACTCAATATATTCTGCTGTAAAATAAGTCTCACTGTCGCAATCCGACACGATAGGCCTCCCAGGAGGTATTTTATGTGGTGTACTCCACTTTTCTGGTTCTTTGTGTATTTTTGGTAACAAATAAAATCTTCTTGGTCTCGGTGTACCAGAACCAGACAAGTAATCTCTCTGTTTCCCACTAATTATCTTTTTCTCATACATCTCATTTAAAATTTCTCGTACTTCCAGTATGGTTTTTGGATAAATTGGTTCTGTGAGAGAGCAATAGTGCTCTGTCACAGAAAGTTGCCTTTTTCCTTCCCAAAGATAATCTGTTTTACTCATGATGACGACTGCATTACCCTTGTCAGCTGGTTTGATAACGATGTCACAATTGTTTTTAAGTTCATGAATTGCTTTTCTCTCACTTTTACTCAAATTCTGTCTTTCTAGAAGGCCCCAATTCAGGTGTTGATACGCATACCGATCTGCTCTAATTAGAGAAACCACCTGGGGTGGCAAACTAGACAAGGCAGGTGTCCAATCAGAATTATGAGTAAAAGGAGTTCTTTTTTTCTCACTTTTTTTGCCTTCAAAAAAGGCGTCTAATTTAATACGCCTATGATAGGCCTGTAGGCTCTGCAATAATTCTAATTTTTGTGTTTTGACGTTATCGGGGACCATAACAAAGGAAAGGCCTTTCTTCAAGATCGCCCGCTGTCCAGTTGTCAAGACGAGCGGGGACAAATTAACGATAAGTTTTTCTTGACTACCTATTGGGTTGACGGCGTCGGCAAGTTTAGCGACCGAACCCAATGTTCTAACATGTATCTGCCCGTTGCAGCTGTCCAGTGCAAGTTATCGCTTTCGACCTGAAACTGGGCAACGGGCAACAATTGGAGAAAGTTGAGACTGTCCTTGATGTACTTGTTTATGTCCTCAAGGTATCTTTGTTCATCAATCGGAAGCAAGTCACAATAATTGATCATCGGAACTACGATCTCGGTATGCGGTAATCGGGTTCTGGCTACTCTGTAAGCCCTCTGTATCTCTTTGTTCGTTGAAGTAAAACATCTCTGAGATCGGTTATTTAATCCAAACGACAACAACAACACTTCCGGTTCCATCGCGATTGTGGCTTTTTCTATGAGATTGCCCGCGTGTTGGAACTTCGCGCCCGGGAAGCTGTCTATTTGAAGATCAGAGATGTTGAAGGCCGGGATCCTGGAAACGTTAGAATCCCCGATTATCACATACCTTTTCTTTAGGTTCAAGCTCCAGTCAATTTGTTTACGGTCTGTGTTTATGTGACGGTATGGTCTGCCGACCGATTTTGGTGTCGGTGGAGCTATTATTGTGATTTGCTTCTGAGGTGTTTGTTCTATCTGCAGTGATTGGGTTGTGCGTTCCTCTTCTATGGGTCGCATAACAATCTTCTGTCCCTCTTCCTTTTCCACCACCTTTGTGGGTGTGATACGTGCTAAAGAGCTAACAGAATACTCAGAAATTTGATAGTCCAGAGAATCATCAGAAGAAAAAAGAGGAAGGCTCTGAATTCTAGAAGAAGAAGAAGAAGAAGAAGAAGGGAGTGACTTTTTAGTCTCTTCAACCTTAGATGTGCTGGGAACAACGTTAGACGTGCTCGGACCAGCCTCAGTATGTGTACGTTTTGGTTCTTCTGAAACGACAACTTTTTCGTCTCTTTTCAAAATTCCTTCCTGAACCAAAATGTCAGTAATCTCCTTATAACGTTTCAGCTGTTCCTCATTAAAATCCTCCGTAAATGTCCTTTTCGTAACCTCTTGTGTATCAGTAACCTCTGTGGCCATGTCTGTGGCCAGATCTTGAGGTTCCTGATCCACATCAATCTCCTCTGCAAGAATTCTGCGTCTTGCACGTTGCAGTGGAGATCTTTGAGGTAAGGCTGGGGTGGGCTGTATGCCCGGTTTGGGCACCAGAGGGGGAAACTCCTGATCAAACGACCAGTCAGACCTATTAGGTGGGGGACTGGATGGAGTTCTTACATCCTCCCACCTTCTAGGTGATGTCTGTACCTCTACATGTATGTGAGAAGTATCTTTTTTGGGTCTGACAACCAAAGGTGCGTGTGTGTGCATGTCTGGTTCGACCAAGAGAGCTTTGGGAGGTTCTATTTTGGTAGCTTGTCTCTGATCTTTCTCCTGTTGTTTTCTATCGTACTCGTTACAAGTCTCTGCCGTGAATAGAGCCTCGGCTCTCTCAAAAACTTCAGAGTTAATTCTCCTCCCAAAGTTCTTTGTGGCCCAATTGGTGGCCGTCTGAAAGGCTTGGAACCAATGGGCTTGGTCTGTACGCTCTTTTAGTTCCACCAGCGTACTATCAATCAGTTTCTCGTAGTGTTCCTCCAAAATGACCTGAGCATTTGTTGACCATTTTTGTGCATTGTCCTCTAACAACTTTTTCACCGTGTCGTTAGGCATTGCTGGTTTAATGGAATTGGTCAACAATTTAGTCAGTCTTTTGAAGGTCACTGGACTGTTGTTAGTTACTTTGGTTGTGACCTTCTCTAGGTGATGGACCAGCCTTATCAAATCATACATAAGTTTCATGGCCGTCCTCAACCTGGGTGAAGCTGGAGTGTAATTTGATTTAACGTTAGTTTGTTCTTGAAAATATCTCTGAGGTCCCCCCCTATCTTTCTGTCTTTTCTTGGGGAACGGACGGTAAACTCTATCCCTTTGTCTTTCCACTCTCTCGGGTGGTTGTTCGGTTCTGATGTCTCTGCCAGCTTGGTAAGCATCCGAGATTGTGTTATGTCCCCTGTTGGAAGAGGAGTGGGAGGATTCGATATGTGTGTCTCTTTGACTATATGTATGGGGACGGGCAGATTGTAAATTGCGTCTCTCATCTTCTTCTTCTTGAACATACGAGTCACATTCGATTTCATCCTCCCCATAGAATTCTCCTCCTCTCTCTTCCATCATGAATCGACTGCGCACCCTCTTCTTGTTTTTTCTCTTGGGTTTTCTTTTTGGAAAATCATCTTCAAAATGGTCATAAGAGAGTGGTGCGTGTGAATTTTGTCTGGGCAAAGATCTGATTTTTCTATCGTCTAAAGCCTCTCTGTATGTTTGTTGTCTTTTGTATTTAGAATTTACAAACTCTCGGTTGTCAGGAAAATAATCGATCTGTTTGTTTGGAAAATATCTGTTTTCCCTTATTTCCCCCCTTGAGTTTGTCCTACGAGTTTCTCTGCCTCGTGGAATTGTGTCATTTTCATAAGACCATTTGTTTTTCTGAGTGGTGTAATTATTTGGATCATAATAACGATAATCAATTTGATAATCGTCATTATTCCAGCGGTCATGTCGGTGAGCCCGTACACGGGCTGTTTGTTTATGATTAGCGTCGTACGAGAGACGTGGACGGTTATTCTCGTCGCGGAAAAAGGATTCCCCTCTCTCCCTCCATCCCTCCCGACGTGGGCTAGTAGCACGTAGACGTGCTGTTGGGTTTCTTGAGGTGTAACGCGGTTCTTCGTCAGATGGAAAAGACGCGAATCTCACGCGCAGCCTCGGTGTTTGTCTGTATCTCTCTCCTACTCTCGCCATTACAGTGTTTCTTTGTTACAAAGTGAATGGATTCTTCGAAATAACGACGTTAATTGCAAATCGCGACGTTTCGAAGTATACAACTTCTTCTTCAGGCTATTGCTGTAACGTCGTCAGGCTAGAATGTATCAGATGTAAGCTAGAGTAACTGCTATCTCGAGTGCAAGTGAGCAAATGACTGTCTGTGTCCGCCTCTCTGTTACGCTGTCACAGAGGGCGGCGGCTTCTGACGTCATCCTCATTCAGAGCACATATACAGTCAATTTAATGAAGAAAACTCGCAAATAAAACATGAAAATGATCAGCTTTGGGTCAAACAATCCTCCCATTGTTTCTCAAAGACTTTTATCTGTCTCCCCATCCTTTCCTAACCCTGTAGGATTTTGTTTATCGTGTTTTTGACGCCAAAGTAATGTTTGTTTGTAAATAACTCGCGAGCTCCTTCATCAAAACACTCCAGACTTCCAAATATTGTAAGATAACAAATATAAGAATTTTTTGAAGTGCATTTGGCGTCGAACCAACAAAGTTTCCCTTTTGGAAAACACTAAAAAGTGTCCTAGAATTTCTTGCTGCGTCACAGCATATGCAAATCAATCAATCCTTGTCTGTCCATTATAAATAAATATAAATAGTTGAAAATCCATCGTGAAATCATGATCTTATAACAAATATGCCTTAAAACAGACAAAAAGTGAATGAATATTTAAGTTTAAGGCATATTTAAGAGTATTTCAATTCACTGATGTTTCAATGTGGTGTTATTCAATGTCTTCTGTGTATTAAATTATAATAGTCAGTATGAATGTGGAGTTAAATACTGTAGAAGATTGCTGATGTTAAGAAATCCTTCTCAAAGTGGTCCTGAAGTGCCAAGACGTGGCTCTGGCTTGAGTTAGGTATCTAAGAATCCAGAAATCAGAACAGGTCTGATCTCGGTTAGGCACTGGCACACATTTCAAAGGCCCGCTTCCGTCCCAACTCCAAAAAAGAACCCCCTCCAACAGCACCTCCACATGTTTTATTTGTTCCCATTGTTCTAAATGTTGTCTCATAGAGTCTGTGTCCTGTATCTCCTCCAAACAGGTGTATATTTATTGGTCTGATGTTGTTTTAATATTGTGTATATGTATATTTATGTATTTAAAACCATCATGATAAAAAATCAGTAATATATTTATTAGTGCAATTTAAGCAATCATGATTAAGTAATATATTCTATTAACTCTCACAGGTCCCCACATGTCCATCAAGTGGTAAAACGTTATATTGTGCATCTCTATCTACCCCATGACCTTTTGACCCCTGTATTATATTTTAAAGACTGAAATTGTTGTTACTAAACAGAATACTTTTTCTTGAGTTAATTAAATGTACAAAATCAATGTAATTAGCAAAACAGGGCCACAACACCAAGTTGTTCACCGTGTCAGGGCTGGGACGCCGAGGGCCCACCCCCCAAGGGCTGCAAAATCAAGGTGCACGCCAACCAGGTGCACCCCAATCAGGTGTTCTCCTGCCAGGGGTATTCGCCCAAGGCCTACCATCTCTAGGTGTAAGGTTTGAGGTGGGTGAATTCATTAGGTCTACCATCTCTAGGTGTCAGGTTTGAGGTGGGTGAATTCATTAGGTCTACCAACTCTAGGTGTCAGGTTTGAGGTGGGTGAATTCATTAGGTCTACCATCTCTAGGTGTCAGGTTTGAGGTGGGTGAATTCATTAGGTCTACCAACTCTAGGTGTCAGGTTTGGGGTGGGTGAAGCCATTAGGTCCACTAAATCTAGGTGTAAGATTTGGGATGATAAGTTTCGTCAATTCCAGTGGCTTTAGGTGTTAGGTGTATGGGGGTGTACACCATAAAATAGGGTGTCTTTAGGTGTCAGGTGTGATGGGTTACATGCATAAAATTTTGGGACTAAGGTTTAGGAGGAGAATGGGTACACGATTAATAATCAGGGTGTTACTTGGGGCCTGCTGGGTCATGCCAGCAGACACACCTGAACTCCATAAGAATTCTTATCATTATTGTGTGATTTTAAAGATAAGAGACACAGACCCTAAGGTCTCCAACACACTGACCAAAAGAAAAAAAAGGAAAAAGCAGACTTAGAAGAAAAATAACCATAAAAATGATTAAAATAGAAAGATGGACAGTAAGGTTACGCTTCGTTGAGGCCTCTGGGGTAGAGAGAGTCCAATTTTTTAATCCAGACCCTCTCCGCCCTGAGCCTCTCCGAGAGCGTCCAAAAGGGGTTCGACTCCAATCCTGAAACTCTGAGGGCATCTAGGCCATGTATTAAAAAGTGTCTAACTACATATCGTCTCTTTTCAATTTTATTACGAATGTTATACGAATGCTGATAGATTCTAAGTAACAATTGGTTCTTTGTCTGCCCCACATATTGTTTGTGGCATTTGGAACAAGATATGAGATAGACACAGTTTGAGACATGTGCTGACATGTTTCTCTGCACTTGGAAGAGTTGTTTGTTGGTTTTATTCTGGACCATTCTTTTGCCCACAAAGTGCTTATAAACCCCAGATTTACTCACTTTACAGGATGTTGTGATTTTACTAGAAACCAAGGTATCCAATAAGTTCTTGTTTCGTTTGTAAGCCGCTATCGGTCTATGTTTGGTCAGAAATTTAGTTGGTTCCATGAATTTGGTGAAATTTTCCTTGGTTGCTCTATTTAATTGAGTACTTTGTTGTGAATAGAAGGAAACTAATGGTATGATTTTGTTTCTAATCTGTGTTTCCTTGGTTGGATTAGTCACAAAGTTAGTGAAGGCCCTAAGCACACTCCTCAAATAGCTTCTCGAGTACCCTCGCTTCTTCAAAGCTTTAAAGAGGATTCCTACAGCAATCTTAAACTCAGATGTTTGTGAGCATATTCTATGAAAGCGAAGAAGCTGTGATTTAAGAATTCCTTTAAAAGTATGCTTAGGGTGGTAACTGGCTCTGTGTAATAATGAGTGAGTGTCTGTGGGCTTAAAATACACTTTGTAGTCCAACTGATTGGTCATTTCAAATTTGGGTCCTTTGTAGGTGATGACATCAAGAAAATTAACTGAATTTTCATCGATTTCGTATTTTATCCTGATGGATTTTTGATGACGGTTCAGATGATCAGCAAATTCAATAAACTCCTCCTTACCGTATGTCCAGATGCCCCAGATGTCATCCAAAAATCTAAAATACGAGAAGGGCTGGAGATGAAAAGAGGACACCGCAGTTTGTTCCCAATGGGCCATATAGATATTGGCGTAAGAAGGGGCGAACTTCTTGCCCATGGCCGTCCCCTTAGTTTGTAAATAAAATTTAGAGCCAAATTCAAAATCGTTTTTAGTCAAATTAATTTCTAGTAGTTTTAAAATAAAATCATCGGGTCTTTTCACGTCAGGATATTTGTTCATGCAATCTCTCACGGCAGCCATACCGACTCCGGTCTCTATATTGGTGTACAAACTGTCGATGTCCATGGTGAAGAGAAATGAATTAGATGGGAGAATAAGATTTTTTGTTTTAGAGATAAAATCATAGGTGTCTTTTAGGTAACTACCATGACGTTGCGAAATGGGACTAAGGAAATACTCAATATATTCTGCTGTAAAATAAGTCTCACTGTCGCAATCCGACACGATAGGCCTCCCAGGAGGTATTTTATGTGGTGTACTCCACTTTTCTGGTTCTTTGTGTATTTTTGGTAACAAATAAAATCTTCTTGGTCTCGGTGTACCAGAACCAGACAAGTAATCTCTCTGTTTCCCACTAATTATCTTTTTCTCATACATCTCATTTAAAATTTCTCGTACTTCCAGTATGGTTTTTGGATAAATTGGTTCTGTGAGAGAGCAATAGTGCTCTGTCACAGAAAGTTGCCTTTTTCCTTCCCAAAGATAATCTGTTTTACTCATGATGACGACTGCATTACCCTTGTCAGCTGGTTTGATAACGATGTCACAATTGTTTTTAAGTTCATGAATTGCTTTTCTCTCACTTTTACTCAAATTCTGTCTTTCTAGAAGGCCCCAATTCAGGTGTTGATACGCATACCGATCTGCTCTAATTAGAGAAACCACCTGGGGTGGCAAACTAGACAAGGCAGGTGTCCAATCAGAATTATGAGTAAAAGGAGTTCTTTTTTTCTCACTTTTTTTGCCTTCAAAAAAGGCGTCTAATTTAATACGCCTATGATAGGCCTGTAGGCTCTGCAATAATTCTAATTTTTGTGTTTTGACGTTATCGGGGACCATAACAAAGGAAAGGCCTTTCTTCAAGATCGCCCGCTGTCCAGTTGTCAAGACGAGCGGGGACAAATTAACGATAAGTTTTTCTTGACTACCTATTGGGTTGACGGCGTCGGCAAGTTTAGCGACCGAACCCAATGTTCTAACATGTATCTGCCCGTTGCAGCTGTCCAGTGCAAGTTATCGCTTTCGACCTGAAACTGGGCAACGGGCAACAATTGGAGAAAGTTGAGACTGTCCTTGATGTACTTGTTTATGTCCTCAAGGTATCTTTGTTCATCAATCGGAAGCAAGTCACAATAATTGATCATCGGAACTACGATCTCGGTATGCGGTAATCGGGTTCTGGCTACTCTGTAAGCCCTCTGTATCTCTTTGTTCGTTGAAGTAAAACATCTCTGAGATCGGTTATTTAATCCAAACGACAACAACAACACTTCCGGTTCCATCGCGATTGTGGCTTTTTCTATGAGATTGCCCGCGTGTTGGAACTTCGCGCCCGGGAAGCTGTCTATTTGAAGATCAGAGATGTTGAAGGCCGGGATCCTGGAAACGTTAGAATCCCCGATTATCACATACCTTTTCTTTAGGTTCAAGCTCCAGTCAATTTGTTTACGGTCTGTGTTTATGTGACGGTATGGTCTGCCGACCGATTTTGGTGTCGGTGGAGCTATTATTGTGATTTGCTTCTGAGGTGTTTGTTCTATCTGCAGTGATTGGGTTGTGCGTTCCTCTTCTATGGGTCGCATAACAATCTTCTGTCCCTCTTCCTTTTCCACCACCTTTGTGGGTGTGATACGTGCTAAAGAGCTAACAGAATACTCAGAAATTTGATAGTCCAGAGAATCATCAGAAGAAAAAAGAGGAAGGCTCTGAATTCTAGAAGAAGAAGAAGAAGAAGAAGAAGGGAGTGACTTTTTAGTCTCTTCAACCTTAGATGTGCTGGGAACAACGTTAGACGTGCTCGGACCAGCCTCAGTATGTGTACGTTTTGGTTCTTCTGAAACGACAACTTTTTCGTCTCTTTTCAAAATTCCTTCCTGAACCAAAATGTCAGTAATCTCCTTATAACGTTTCAGCTGTTCCTCATTAAAATCCTCCGTAAATGTCCTTTTCGTAACCTCTTGTGTATCAGTAACCTCTGTGGCCATGTCTGTGGCCAGATCTTGAGGTTCCTGATCCACATCAATCTCCTCTGCAAGAATTCTGCGTCTTGCACGTTGCAGTGGAGATCTTTGAGGTAAGGCTGGGGTGGGCTGTATGCCCGGTTTGGGCACCAGAGGGGGAAACTCCTGATCAAACGACCAGTCAGACCTATTAGGTGGGGGACTGGATGGAGTTCTTACATCCTCCCACCTTCTAGGTGATGTCTGTACCTCTACATGTATGTGAGAAGTATCTTTTTTGGGTCTGACAACCAAAGGTGCGTGTGTGTGCATGTCTGGTTCGACCAAGAGAGCTTTGGGAGGTTCTATTTTGGTAGCTTGTCTCTGATCTTTCTCCTGTTGTTTTCTATCGTACTCGTTACAAGTCTCTGCCGTGAATAGAGCCTCGGCTCTCTCAAAAACTTCAGAGTTAATTCTCCTCCCAAAGTTCTTTGTGGCCCAATTGGTGGCCGTCTGAAAGGCTTGGAACCAATGGGCTTGGTCTGTACGCTCTTTTAGTTCCACCAGCGTACTATCAATCAGTTTCTCGTAGTGTTCCTCCAAAATGACCTGAGCATTTGTTGACCATTTTTGTGCATTGTCCTCTAACAACTTTTTCACCGTGTCGTTAGGCATTGCTGGTTTAATGGAATTGGTCAACAATTTAGTCAGTCTTTTGAAGGTCACTGGACTGTTGTTAGTTACTTTGGTTGTGACCTTCTCTAGGTGATGGACCAGCCTTATCAAATCATACATAAGTTTCATGGCCGTCCTCAACCTGGGTGAAGCTGGAGTGTAATTTGATTTAACGTTAGTTTGTTCTTGAAAATATCTCTGAGGTCCCCCCCTATCTTTCTGTCTTTTCTTGGGGAACGGACGGTAAACTCTATCCCTTTGTCTTTCCACTCTCTCGGGTGGTTGTTCGGTTCTGATGTCTCTGCCAGCTTGGTAAGCATCCGAGATTGTGTTATGTCCCCTGTTGGAAGAGGAGTGGGAGGATTCGATATGTGTGTCTCTTTGACTATATGTATGGGGACGGGCAGATTGTAAATTGCGTCTCTCATCTTCTTCTTCTTGAACATACGAGTCACATTCGATTTCATCCTCCCCATAGAATTCTCCTCCTCTCTCTTCCATCATGAATCGACTGCGCACCCTCTTCTTGTTTTTTCTCTTGGGTTTTCTTTTTGGAAAATCATCTTCAAAATGGTCATAAGAGAGTGGTGCGTGTGAATTTTGTCTGGGCAAAGATCTGATTTTTCTATCGTCTAAAGCCTCTCTGTATGTTTGTTGTCTTTTGTATTTAGAATTTACAAACTCTCGGTTGTCAGGAAAATAATCGATCTGTTTGTTTGGAAAATATCTGTTTTCCCTTATTTCCCCCCTTGAGTTTGTCCTACGAGTTTCTCTGCCTCGTGGAATTGTGTCATTTTCATAAGACCATTTGTTTTTCTGAGTGGTGTAATTATTTGGATCATAATAACGATAATCAATTTGATAATCGTCATTATTCCAGCGGTCATGTCGGTGAGCCCGTACACGGGCTGTTTGTTTATGATTAGCGTCGTACGAGAGACGTGGACGGTTATTCTCGTCGCGGAAAAAGGATTCCCCTCTCTCCCTCCATCCCTCCCGACGTGGGCTAGTAGCACGTAGACGTGCTGTTGGGTTTCTTGAGGTGTAACGCGGTTCTTCGTCAGATGGAAAAGACGCGAATCTCACGCGCAGCCTCGGTGTTTGTCTGTATCTCTCTCCTACTCTCGCCATTACAGTGTTTCTTTGTTACAAAGTGAATGGATTCTTCGAAATAACGACGTTAATTGCAAATCGCGACGTTTCGAAGTATACAACTTCTTCTTCAGGCTATTGCTGTAACGTCGTCAGGCTAGAATGTATCAGATGTAAGCTAGAGTAACTGCTATCTCGAGTGCAAGTGAGCAAATGACTGTCTGTGTCCGCCTCTCTGTTACGCTGTCACAGAGGGCGGCGGCTTCTGACGTCATCCTCATTCAGAGCACATATACAGTCAATTTAATGAAGAAAACTCGCAAATAAAACATGAAAATGATCAGCTTTGGGTCAAACAATCCTCCCATTGTTTCTCAAAGACTTTTATCTGTCTCCCCATCCTTTCCTAACCCTGTAGGATTTTGTTTATCGTGTTTTTGACGCCAAAGTAATGTTTGTTTGTAAATAACTCGCGAGCTCCTTCATCAAAACACTCCAGACTTCCAAATATTGTAAGATAACAAATATAAGAATTTTTTGAAGTGCATTTGGCGTCGAACCAACAAAGTTTCCCTTTTGGAAAACACTAAAAAGTGTCCTAGAATTTCTTGCTGCGTCACAGCATATGCAAATCAATCAATCCTTGTCTGTCCATTATAAATAAATATAAATAGTTGAAAATCCATCGTGAAATCATGATCTTATAACAAATATGCCTTAAAACAGACAAAAAGTGAATGAATATTTAAGTTTAAGGCATATTTAAGAGTATTTCAATTCACTGATGTTTCAATGTGGTGTTATTCAATGTCTTCTGTGTATTAAATTATAATAGTCAGTATGAATGTGGAGTTAAATACTGTAGAAGATTGCTGATGTTAAGAAATCCTTCTCAAAGTGGTCCTGAAGTGCCAAGACGTGGCTCTGGCTTGAGTTAGGTATCTAAGAATCCAGAAATCAGAACAGGTCTGATCTCGGTTAGGCACTGGCACACATTTCAAAGGCCCGCTTCCGTCCCAACTCCAAAAAAGAACCCCCTCCAACAGCACCTCCACATGTTTTATTTGTTCCCATTGTTCTAAATGTTGTCTCATAGAGTCTGTGTCCTGTATCTCCTCCAAACAGGTGTATATTTATTGGTCTGATGTTGTTTTAATATTGTGTATATGTATATTTATGTATTTAAAACCATCATGATAAAAAATCAGTAATATATTTATTAGTGCAATTTAAGCAATCATGATTAAGTAATATATTCTATTAACTCTCACAGGTCCCCACATGTCCATCAAGTGGTAAAACGTTATATTGTGCATCTCTATCTACCCCATGACCTTTTGACCCCTGTATTATATTTTAAAGACTGAAATTGTTGTTACTAAACAGAATACTTTTTCTTGAGTTAATTAAATGTACAAAATCAATGTAATTAGCAAAACAGGGCCACAACACCAAGTTGTTCACCGTGTCAGGGCTGGGACGCCGAGGGCCCACCCCCCAAGGGCTGCAAAATCAAGGTGCACGCCAACCAGGTGCACCCCAATCAGGTGTTCTCCTGCCAGGGGTATTCGCCCAAGGCCTACCATCTCTAGGTGTAAGGTTTGAGGTGGGTGAATTCATTAGGTCTACCATCTCTAGGTGTCAGGTTTGAGGTGGGTGAATTCATTAGGTCTACCAACTCTAGGTGTCAGGTTTGAGGTGGGTGAATTCATTAGGTCTACCATCTCTAGGTGTCAGGTTTGAGGTGGGTGAATTCATTAGGTCTACCAACTCTAGGTGTCAGGTTTGGGGTGGGTGAAGCCATTAGGTCCACTAAATCTAGGTGTAAGATTTGGGATGATAAGTTTCGTCAATTCCAGTGGCTTTAGGTGTTAGGTGTATGGGGGTGTACACCATAAAATAGGGTGTCTTTAGGTGTCAGGTGTGATGGGTTACATGCATAAAATTTTGGGACTAAGGTTTAGGAGGAGAATGGGTACACGATTAATAATCAGGGTGTTACTTGGGGCCTGCTGGGTCATGCCAGCAGACACACCTGAACTCCATAAGAATTCTTATCATTATTGTGTGATTTTAAAGATAAGAGACACAGACCCTAAGGTCTCCAACACACTGACCAAAAGAAAAAAAAGGAAAAAGCAGACTTAGAAGAAAAATAACCATAAAAATGATTAAAATAGAAAGATGGACAGTAAGGTTACGCTTCGTTGAGGCCTCTGGGGTAGAGAGAGTCCAATTTTTTAATCCAGACCCTCTCCGCCCTGAGCCTCTCCGAGAGCGTCCAAAAGGGGTTCGACTCCAATCCTGAAACTCTGAGGGCATCTAGGCCATGTATTAAAAAGTGTCTAACTACATATCGTCTCTTTTCAATTTTATTACGAATGTTATACGAATGCTGATAGATTCTAAGTAACAATTGGTTCTTTGTCTGCCCCACATATTGTTTGTGGCATTTGGAACAAGATATGAGATAGACACAGTTTGAGACATGTGCTGACATGTTTCTCTGCACTTGGAAGAGTTGTTTGTTGGTTTTATTCTGGACCATTCTTTTGCCCACAAAGTGCTTATAAACCCCAGATTTACTCACTTTACAGGATGTTGTGATTTTACTAGAAACCAAGGTATCCAATAAGTTCTTGTTTCGTTTGTAAGCCGCTATCGGTCTATGTTTGGTCAGAAATTTAGTTGGTTCCATGAATTTGGTGAAATTTTCCTTGGTTGCTCTATTTAATTGAGTACTTTGTTGTGAATAGAAGGAAACTAATGGTATGATTTTGTTTCTAATCTGTGTTTCCTTGGTTGGATTAGTCACAAAGTTAGTGAAGGCCCTAAGCACACTCCTCAAATAGCTTCTCGAGTACCCTCGCTTCTTCAAAGCTTTAAAGAGGATTCCTACAGCAATCTTAAACTCAGATGTTTGTGAGCATATTCTATGAAAGCGAAGAAGCTGTGATTTAAGAATTCCTTTAAAAGTATGCTTAGGGTGGTAACTGGCTCTGTGTAATAATGAGTGAGTGTCTGTGGGCTTAAAATACACTTTGTAGTCCAACTGATTGGTCATTTCAAATTTGGGTCCTTTGTAGGTGATGACATCAAGAAAATTAACTGAATTTTCATCGATTTCGTATTTTATCCTGATGGATTTTTGATGACGGTTCAGATGATCAGCAAATTCAATAAACTCCTCCTTACCGTATGTCCAGATGCCCCAGATGTCATCCAAAAATCTAAAATACGAGAAGGGCTGGAGATGAAAAGAGGACACCGCAGTTTGTTCCCAATGGGCCATATAGATATTGGCGTAAGAAGGGGCGAACTTCTTGCCCATGGCCGTCCCCTTAGTTTGTAAATAAAATTTAGAGCCAAATTCAAAATCGTTTTTAGTCAAATTAATTTCTAGTAGTTTTAAAATAAAATCATCGGGTCTTTTCACGTCAGGATATTTGTTCATGCAATCTCTCACGGCAGCCATACCGACTCCGGTCTCTATATTGGTGTACAAACTGTCGATGTCCATGGTGAAGAGAAATGAATTAGATGGGAGAATAAGATTTTTTGTTTTAGAGATAAAATCATAGGTGTCTTTTAGGTAACTACCATGACGTTGCGAAATGGGACTAAGGAAATACTCAATATATTCTGCTGTAAAATAAGTCTCACTGTCGCAATCCGACACGATAGGCCTCCCAGGAGGTATTTTATGTGGTGTACTCCACTTTTCTGGTTCTTTGTGTATTTTTGGTAACAAATAAAATCTTCTTGGTCTCGGTGTACCAGAACCAGACAAGTAATCTCTCTGTTTCCCACTAATTATCTTTTTCTCATACATCTCATTTAAAATTTCTCGTACTTCCAGTATGGTTTTTGGATAAATTGGTTCTGTGAGAGAGCAATAGTGCTCTGTCACAGAAAGTTGCCTTTTTCCTTCCCAAAGATAATCTGTTTTACTCATGATGACGACTGCATTACCCTTGTCAGCTGGTTTGATAACGATGTCACAATTGTTTTTAAGTTCATGAATTGCTTTTCTCTCACTTTTACTCAAATTCTGTCTTTCTAGAAGGCCCCAATTCAGGTGTTGATACGCATACCGATCTGCTCTAATTAGAGAAACCACCTGGGGTGGCAAACTAGACAAGGCAGGTGTCCAATCAGAATTATGAGTAAAAGGAGTTCTTTTTTTCTCACTTTTTTTGCCTTCAAAAAAGGCGTCTAATTTAATACGCCTATGATAGGCCTGTAGGCTCTGCAATAATTCTAATTTTTGTGTTTTGACGTTATCGGGGACCATAACAAAGGAAAGGCCTTTCTTCAAGATCGCCCGCTGTCCAGTTGTCAAGACGAGCGGGGACAAATTAACGATAAGTTTTTCTTGACTACCTATTGGGTTGACGGCGTCGGCAAGTTTAGCGACCGAACCCAATGTTCTAACATGTATCTGCCCGTTGCAGCTGTCCAGTGCAAGTTATCGCTTTCGACCTGAAACTGGGCAACGGGCAACAATTGGAGAAAGTTGAGACTGTCCTTGATGTACTTGTTTATGTCCTCAAGGTATCTTTGTTCATCAATCGGAAGCAAGTCACAATAATTGATCATCGGAACTACGATCTCGGTATGCGGTAATCGGGTTCTGGCTACTCTGTAAGCCCTCTGTATCTCTTTGTTCGTTGAAGTAAAACATCTCTGAGATCGGTTATTTAATCCAAACGACAACAACAACACTTCCGGTTCCATCGCGATTGTGGCTTTTTCTATGAGATTGCCCGCGTGTTGGAACTTCGCGCCCGGGAAGCTGTCTATTTGAAGATCAGAGATGTTGAAGGCCGGGATCCTGGAAACGTTAGAATCCCCGATTATCACATACCTTTTCTTTAGGTTCAAGCTCCAGTCAATTTGTTTACGGTCTGTGTTTATGTGACGGTATGGTCTGCCGACCGATTTTGGTGTCGGTGGAGCTATTATTGTGATTTGCTTCTGAGGTGTTTGTTCTATCTGCAGTGATTGGGTTGTGCGTTCCTCTTCTATGGGTCGCATAACAATCTTCTGTCCCTCTTCCTTTTCCACCACCTTTGTGGGTGTGATACGTGCTAAAGAGCTAACAGAATACTCAGAAATTTGATAGTCCAGAGAATCATCAGAAGAAAAAAGAGGAAGGCTCTGAATTCTAGAAGAAGAAGAAGAAGAAGAAGAAGGGAGTGACTTTTTAGTCTCTTCAAC